>NC_048313.1:710036-751940 GCF_013100865.1 Trachemys scripta elegans | reverse complement strand
GCATCCTGGAACCCCCATATTCCCTATTTTCTTATAATGGTGATCTTACATATAAAGCATGTCTTGTAAGGTACCAGGGGAAAGGTTATAACCTGCTGAAAGTCATTTCTCTATCCATATATGTATATCGTTAATGCATATGAAGTTATGAGAATTGTGTTGTATGATTGTCACTAAAACATGCTGTAAATTGGGGAATCAGACAGATATTAGCTCCCCAGAGGCAACAACAAGGAAAGTAACCAGGCAGGTGTCAAACCACCATCAACAGCCATTGTCCAGGAAGGGTGCTACAATTCAATGACTCACCCGCATAAGGCCACACCGGGGGAATTGCTCAACTTTGCCTGGGGACTCAGCAATGCCCCAGACGTGCCTGGACTTGTGTTCTCCAAGAACATGGACTGAGGGTATAAAACAGACACAGAAGCCATGTTCTGGGCCCTTCTCCTGCCCCCACTTATGCTGCAAGGACATAAGACACTGAGAAGAAGACAAGACTCCAACAGAGGAGATTGGCCCAGATCTAAGGAACAAATCTGTATATTAAGGACTGCAATATCCAGTGGGGTGAGAAAAACTGCTTAATCTAGATGTTGTCCAGTCTAATAGGGTTGAGAGTTTAGACTGTGTGCTTATATTTTATTTCTTTTGGTAACTAACTGACTTTTTGCCTACCACTTAATATCACTTAAAATCCATCTTTTATAGTCAATACATTTGTTTAATTGTTTATCTTTACCAGTGTGTTTGTATGAAGTGTGGGGTAAATCTGCTCAGGTTTGATAAAGGCTGGTGTATGTCCACTTCCCATTGTTGAAGTGGTGAACCAATTAATAAATTTGCACTGCCCATCTTGAGCAGTGCAAGACGGTATATTCCTGAGGTACAGTGCCAGGAGCTGGGGGGATTTGGCTGATGTCTTTCTCTGTGTGATTCATGAGTGGCTCTGGGAGCATTCATGCAATCTAGCTGGGTGTGGGGCTCCACAAGCGGTTGTACTGAGTAATCACAGCACCTGGAGGGGTTTGCTGCTTGTCACTAGCAAAGCATTGTGAGAGTCAGCCCAGGCTGGAGAGATAAGGGGGACAATGGTCCCACAGTCCCAGGCTGCACCCCAGGTAGGATGACCAGATGTCCCAATTTTATAGGGACAGTCCCGATATTTGGGGCTTTTTCTTATATAGGCTCCTATTACCCCCCCACCCCGTCCCGATTTTTAAAACTTGCTATCTGGTCACCCTAACCCCAGGGATCCCATCACAGGAATGATCTGGCTAATTCTAGGATTGCCGGTCTGACATTGATCCTAGGCAACATAATGGAGTGACTGATATGGGACTCGATTAATGAAGAACTGAAGGAAGGTGATGTAATTAATGCCAATCAACAGGGGTTTGTGGAAAACAGATCCTGTCAAACTAACTTGATTTTTTTTTTTTAGGAGACTACAAGTTTGGTTGATAAAGGTAAGAGTGTTGACATAATATCTGTACTCTTCTGTAAGGTGTTTGACCTGGTTCTGCAGGTTCTAAAAAACTAGAATGATATAACATGAACGTGGCCCACGTTAAATGGATTAAAAGCTGGCTGAGGGACAGGTCTCAATACCTAACTGTAAACAAGGCATCGTCCCTGAGCAGCTGTGTGTCTATTGGGGTCCTGCTCAGTTGGCTACTGAACATTTGTATGAGGTAAGACCAAGATGTGGGACATGAGGAAGAGGCCAGGGCTCTGCCCCAGAGCCAGCTGCATTCTCAAAGGTGCCACAGGACCCTCTGTTACTTTTAACAAATTCAGACTAACACGGCTACCCCTCTGATAGCTGCATTTAGGGTGACCAGACAGCAAGTGTGAAAAATCGGGACAGGGGGTGGGGGGTAATGGGCTTCTATATAAGAAAAAGCCTCAAATATTGGGACTGTCCCTATACAATCGGGACATCTGGTCACCCTAGCTGCGTTGCTCCCTGGGCACAAGCAAGGTGTGTTTCCATAACCTAAGAACAAAGCCTGCAGGCCATGCTTGGGGGAGGAGAAGAAAAGGATGATCGTGGGGGAGGGATGTGACTAATCAGCTCCCAGCACCAGGCTGGGGCCACAGGGGCTGAGGCGAACTCCCGGCTGCACACACAGCGACCTGCCGCTAGGGGCAAGGGCGGCGCTGTCCCCTCTGCGCGCCGCTAGGGCGGCGGGAGACTTTGTCGCGGGCCGAGCCAAGAGGACACGGCAGGGGTCGGACGGATACCCGCCCGGAAGGATGGTCCAGGCCGGGACCGTACCAAGCCCTAGCAGGCGCAGAGCGGAGACAGCGCTCCCCTTGCCAGGGCAGTGAGCCCGCCCGGAAGGGGCGGGGCCAGGGAGTGGTGGCTCCACGTGGTTTCTTCCGCACGCTCAGCGCCTGCAGCATGGAGCGGACGGCGCTGGGGGGTGAGTGGTCCGGTGGGGGGGGAGTGGCGCTGGGGGGTGAGTGGTCCGGGGAGGGCCCGGGCACCCTCTCTGTGCAGCCCCCCCGCCCCCTCTAATCCGCCCTTTCCCGTGTCCTCCTGGCAGGGCTGCCGCGGTTCCAGTGCCCCCCGGATTTCTCCCCGAGCCCCTTCGCCCCCGAGGAGCTGCGGGGCCTCTCCAAGGAGCTGTGGTTGATCCGAGCGCCCGCTGATTTCAGCCCGGACAGGTAAGCGGGGGCAGGCTGGCCCTGACGGAGGGGGCTGGGAGCCAGGACGCCTGGGTTCTCTCGAGGGTTGCCAATGTTGGTTTGATGTATTCCTGGAGATTTCAGGCACATGACATAATCTTTAATTCCTGGCGACTCCAGGCCAGTCCTGGAGGGTTGGCAATACTAGTTCTGTCCCTGGTTCTGGGAGGGAAGTGGGGTCTAGTGGTTAGAGTGTGTGTGTGTGTGGGGGGAGACTGGGAGCCAGGATGCCTGGGTTCTCTCCCTGGCTCTGGGAGGGAAGTGTGGTCCAGTGGTTAGACTGGGGGGGGGGGGGAAGAGACTAGGAACCAGGATGCCTGGGTTCTGGCTCTGGGAGGGAAGTGGGGTCTAGTGGTCATTCACTGGTTGAACTTGGGAGAGATTCTTCCCCTCTGTATGGTGAGGAGGAGGATGTTCCTGCTCCCCCTGAGCTGGGCTGGGTGGGGTGCTGAGACTTTCCTTGTAATCTCTCCAGCATACCAAGCCGCTTGGTGGGGGCTTGTTACCTTCCTGTCCAGTGTTTTCTCCCTTGGGTAGGGAGCGAAGCCTAGAAGGGCCTGCAGGATTGTGGCTAGGTGAGGTGGGGAGATCACTGCTCTTCCCCCAAGCTCTGTACCAGCTTTGGTCTTTCAGGGGCTTGTGCGAAGCCTGGGACTTGCACAGCGGCCAGTTCTGAGCCCTGATCCGCCGTGGGGGCACAGAGGCAGGGGCCTGGCCTGTGGGTGAGGCTGCCTCGAAGCTCATGCCCCCGGGTTACTGTGCTGTTCCAGCCCAAGGCTCACCTGAGGTCCTCTTGCTTCCCCCTCAGCCTGGATGGCTGCGCTGTGCCCCTGGTCGGGTTCCAGACGCTGAAGACAAAGTCTGATGGGACGCAGCGAGTCTTTGACATCCACAGTGCCCTGGAGGAGCCAGGCAGCCCCTACCTGCTAGTGTCCTCGACCCGCCCTGGCCAGCTCTCCTGCGCAGCCTCCTTCCACGGCTGCATGCGCATCTGTGAGAGATTTGGAGACCCCAGCAGCAGGAGCCCTGGCCAGGCTGTCGCAGCCAGGCCTGCCCCCCAGGTCCCAGAGGGCCTCCGGCAGCGTTTCCTGCCCTTTGGGGGCAGCCCAAAGCAACAGTGCCCAGAGGCAGCCACATCCACGCCAGCGACAGAGGTGCTGGGGTCTGCCAGGAAGAAGAAGAAGAAGAAAAAGAGAGTGAAAGAGGAGCCCGTGGACCTGCTGGTGTCCATAAAGCAGGAGCCTCCCGAGGAGCCCTGGGGCTGGGGGAGCGGTGATCCTGGCCCTGAACCCCCCGGAGGGGAGGAGGATGATTTGAGGGGGGCAGAGGGGCCCACTCTGGAGCACCTGAGCCCCAAGCACAAGAAGAAGAAGAAAAAGAAACACAAGTATGAAGCTTTGGAGGGGGCAGTCTGGCCGTGCAAGGCCGAGCTGCCGGACCCCAGCTCCATAAAGCAGGAGCCTACACACTCCCAGGAGTGAATGCGGCGATTGGCTGAAGATGTGGGGTGGGGATGTCCCATCACTGCTTCGACCCCTGCGGTGTCCGCCTGCTCCTGAGAGGGGAATAGCAGCTTCACATGGTGTGCCCTAGACTGTCTAAAGTGCCAGCGTCCCTCTGTGGGCATTAGGGGCATCGGGCCCCCTGCTCCTCCAGGGCCAGCCAGCGGTGCCAGTGCTGTGCCTGCTGCCACCAGAATGAGCGGGAGGCCTTGGTGGGTCCAGGCAGAGCAGGACACGTTCTGGGCCGCAGCTGGCGACTGTGTGGCCAGGTTGCTCTGGGTGCACCTGGTGTTTGTGGCGGGTACTGGCTGAACCCTGCTGGCTGTGGGATCTTGCCCGAGGCTGGGAGGGGCAGCAGGGAGTTGTTCTGTCTCTGCCTTCCATTATAAATGCAAGTACACGTGGGGACATGTTCTGTCTCCTTTAATCGCCGTGGCTGTAGGGTGCCCCCCACCACCAGTGACTGCTCCCTGTGGGAGAGGACAGCTCGCTCCCCCTGAGGCCAGGCACACACCCCCTCCCCCGGAGGAAGGGTTGAGTCTGGTGCCTTGCACTGGTTTTCCCCAGGGTTCCTACTGCGGGAGCTGGGAGGTTCCCAGCAGCCCTGGGGCTAGAGGTCCTGCTGCCTCAGGGGAAACCTTGGGTTGGGGGGAGTCACCCAGGTCATGTCCCCATTTATCCAGCTGCCGGGGGGCAGTGCTTTACTGTGCTCCCGGGCAGCATGGCACAGCTGGGCAGGGGCCTCCCGCCTGTGTGTCAGGGAAGGTGTAGGGGACCGGATGGGAGCTGGAGGCTGGCGGAGGGGAGTTCTGCGGTGAGCCAGAGTCAGGGATGAGGTAGCAGTGCCTGGTGCTTTCCTGTCTGCTGCTGGGGGCGGGGGGGGGCCTGGCTCAGTGAGCCCCCCTCCTCCCAGGGGGAGCAGCGCAATGCCCTGTGTGCTGTGGAGCTTCCCATCCCCTGCCAGGCCTCCCACTTAGTGCCCAGCCACAAGAGGGGTGTTAGTAGGGGAGCTGGGTGCCAGCGGGGCTCTGTCTTGTAGGTCCTGCCCTGGTGTAGCTCCTAGGGGGGAGAGGGTGTCAACCCAGGGCCCATGTGCCTGCTGGGAAGCTGGGCCAGGGTGCAGGGGGTGAGTGTGACCAGTCCAGTCACCCCAGCTGGGGGGGATGTCAGGCCAGGCAGCAGGGCGGGTTCTGGGCACTGCTTTGTGTGTGTCCACCGAGTCACTGCACCCCAAACCTCAGAGATGCTGCCCCCAATGGATCACTGCACCCCCCCAAACCTCAGGGACCCCCAAACCGCAGCCACCATTGAATCACTGCACTCCCAGATGCCACTCTCCCAAGCTCACAGGAGGTATTTTATTTAACTTGCCTCATTTAAACCCTAACGCTCCATCAGTATAACTTGGTGAGCTAAACCTGGGATGCTGTTATGCTGTACCATGTGCTGGAATTGAGAGATCCCTTCCCACAACCATCCACTTGTTTCAGCCCCGGTTCTGGAGCTGTCCCGGAGCCCTACCCTGCTCCCATGGTGCCTGTGACTTGCCCCAGCTGCTGCCCTTCTCTCAGCTCTGGTAGCTTGAGCAGCTCCCTGGTGTGTCGGGGACGGTGGGGTCTGGCAGTGGCCGTGGTTGGAGTTAGTAACTCCTGAGACAAAATGGGGATGTTTTGTAATATTTTTGAGGCCTGTCTGTGCTTCAGTTTCCCCCGTGGGTGGAAAGGGACCGTTTGGTCTCAGGGCAGGGTAAGCCACAGGGGTGAATCGTAACCAGCTGTTAGGGTGATCGAGGCCCACATAGACCCCATTAGTGGAGCATCTGAGCAGACACCTAGCAGCCAAGGACCCAGAGAGAAACAGACTCCCCCACCTCTCCACATGGGGCTGGGCTGCCTCTCCCCAGCTTGGTGTGGTGGGGGCTAAGTGCAGGCCGGGGGAAGCTCTTGGGGGCACACCTGGAGTCTGAGGGATGACTGAGCTTGAACAAGAGGATTTACTACAGCTTGGTAGGGCTTTGATTAACCCCCCTCTCCCCCCCCCCCCCATGGCCTATTCTTTAATCCAGTGGCTTTCAGACTTTTTTTCTGGCAACCCAGTTGGCCCTGCTCCCACACCCCGTGACCCAACGGGAGGGGTTCAGGGCTGGAGCAGAGGGTTGGGGTGTGTGGGGTGGGGCCAGGGATGAGGGGTTTGGGGTGCAGGAGGAGGCTCTGGGTTTGGGGGGGTGTTCAGGGCTGGGGCAGGGGATTGGAGTGCAGGCTTACCTTGGGCAGGTCCCGGTCAGCGGCACAGCCGGGGTGCTAAGGCGGGCTTTCTGTCTGTCCTGGCACCACAGACCGCACTGCGCCCCAGAAGTGGCCAGCAGCAGATCCAGCTCCTAGGCGGAGGCGTGCTGCTCTCACCTGCAGTCCCCGCCCCCCACTCGGAGCCGGTGCTTGGGGCGGGGGCAGCGCGCAGAGCCCTGTGGCCCTCCCCGCCTAGGAGCCGAACCTGCTGCTGTTTGCTTCCGGGGTGCAGTGCGGGATCAGAACAGGTAGGGACTAGTCTGCCTTAGCCGGGCAGCACCGCCAACAGGACTTTTAACATCCTGGGTGCGGTGCTGCCCAGAGCCACTGCGACCCGGTGCCTTACATTCTGCGACCCAGTCCCTGCACTTCTACGCTTCTCTCTGCTAACCTAAGGACTTCCTATGCTATGTTCTGCATGGCTACTAACCCCTGCTGCTTTGAAAGCGCTGTGAGTGGCTCCAGTGATCCCTGGAAAACGTACAAGTCTCCTTCAGGGTTCTGCCTCAGTGGGACGTGCTGAAGGGAGCTCACGGGGTGAAGCAGGGGTGCTGAAGGCCCAGAGGTCCAATCTAAGGGGCTGGTGAAGAGTCAGACCCCTATAAGGGTTCCTCATACAGACTGTTTCAAAGCTGAGGCCTTAGCGCTTACCCTACAGATCTGACCGCTCCCTGCTGGGACCAAAGCACACAAGGGTGGGGGGCTTTCCCCACCCCCACTCCAGCTCCTGGCATCAAGGCAGTGCTTTAACCCCAGAGACCTGGAGTCCTTGCTCTAGCAAATCTCCCCTGGTTGCCCTAGAAGCTATTGGCTGCTCGCGGCCCATGTGGCAGTGGAGCAAGGGAAGGGGCTGTGAGGGTCCCCAGCAGGGGACTCCCCCACCCATGTATTCCTGCACCTGCAGTGCATGCCCTTGAGGCTGCAGGCTACAACACATGCTGTCAGTGCATTGGGTGGAGGGGACTGGAACAGCTCCCTCACACTTCCCCAGGCGGAGAGTCCTGAGCCAGCCAGCCAGCACCCCTCCCTGGGAGGATATGGGAAGCCTAGATGCCAAAAACTGCTGCCCCGCTACCAGGTGGGGCTGTGTCCAGGTTTCTGCTTGACCCATTATCTGGCAGTGAGGTTTGATGAGCCCCCCACTCCCTAGGGGCATACACAGCTTGGGCAGGAGGACTCCATGACCCAAAGCCACGTGAGATGCTGTTTGGTGGCCAGGCCAACCTGCGATGCTACACAGCATGTTTTATTGTCAAAGTCCAGACTCGCAGAAACAGCTGGGCTTTGGTTCCTGGTGCTGCTAAGTGTCCCCCAAGGCCCTGGCTTCCTAGCAGACAGCATACGGCGTGCTGGCAGGGACACGTGGCCTGCTGGGCAAAGGGGGTTGTTTATTCCTGCTTGTCTGTGCTGCTGGCAGTGCTCCGCTCATTTGGGGATCTTCAGAAAGGGCTCGTGGAGGGTGTCAAAGAGCCTCTTGGCCTGTAAGGAAAGCAGAGGAAAGCCCTGAGCTGGTGAAGGCTGGAGCTCTGGGGCCAGCATCCTCTGGTGGGGCTTTCACCCAGGAATGCAGCCAGCTGGTTCCATGCAGCCCCTTTGGTGCACAGGTAAGGCACTGGGGGAGGAGGAGCGCCCAGCTGGTGCATCAGAGAGAAGTTCTCCATCCTGCTCCCACTCACCTTCTGGGGCCCAATGCCTGGGCAGAGGGAGAGATCCTCTTTGGACGCTTGTGCAATGTTCGCGAGAGACTGAAACAACAACATTCAGAGTCAGAGGTGACCTCAGAAAGCCTGGGCCACAAGGAACGACCCTGCTGGGTCCTTCCATTCGGCCCCAGCACTCTGCCCTTCACGCTCACTGGGAAGTAGTGACCCGGTCCTGCCGCCGCACTGCAGTATGGTTTGTGGGTTGGTCACATGTCTCCTGCCAGGGGGGCCCTGCAGGCTGGGAGCTGTGGAGGAGCGGGGGTTCAGCAGCTTGGGCCATGCTGGTTTGCCACCCCATCCATTCCTGCAGCTCTCCTGCCTCTCCAGGGGCAGCATCCTGCTCTGACAGACAGCGCTCCTGCACTGCAGGGAAAGCCCAGAGACCCAGCTGGGGACCTGTCCTGGGTGAACTGATACAAAGGGAGTGACGGGCTTAAGTAGTTCCAAAAGGCAGCCAGCCCTGCTCAGAGCTAGCAGGGGCAAGGCCCAGTCTGCACCCTGATGGGCAGCAGGTGGCTCACCCCAAACGTTGAGAGAAGGCTCAGCGCGTCTGTCTTGTTAACTGACTTCACGCTGGTCAGACAATCCGTCACCTGGAAAGAGAAACAGCAGCTGCATAGAATCATAGAAGATTAGGGTTGGAAGGGACCTCAGGAGGCCATCTAGTCCAACCCCCTGCTCGAAGCAGGACCAACCCCAACTAAATCATCCCAGCCAGGGCTTTGTCAAGCCAGGCCCTAAAAACCTCAAAGAATGGAGATTCCACCACCTCCCTAGGTAACCCATCCCAGTGCTTCACTACCCTCCTAGTGAAATAGTGCTTCCTACTACAGGGGAGTCGCATCTTACACAGGGGTTAGGTTCTGAAGTCAGCGCGTAAGGCGAAAATCACATATAGTCAAACGCTAATTGAGTGGAATGGCGGGCGGAATCGCCCGCACTACAGGTACAATATTTAAATTGTTCTTTTTTTGTTTTGCCGAGCGCGTATAGTTAAAATCGCGTAAGTTAAATGTGCCTATGATGCGACTGCACAGCATCCAGCCGAGACCTCTCCCACTGCAACTTGAGACCATTACTCCTTGTTCTGTCATCTGCTACCACTGAGAACAGTCTAGATCCATCCTCTTTGTAACCCCCTTTCAGGTAGTTGAAGGCTGCTATCAAATCCCCCCTCACTCTTCTTTTCTGTAGATTAAATAAAACCAGTTCCCGCAGCCTCTCCTGATAAGTCATGTGCCCCAGTCTCCTAATCATTTTTGTTGCCCTCTGCTGGACTCTCTCCAATTTGTCCACATCCTTTCTGTAGTGGGCGCAAAACTGGACTCAATACTCCAGATGTGGCCTCACCTGTGCCAAATAGAGGGGAATATTCACTTCCCTCAATCTGCTGGCAGTGCTCCTACTAATGCAGCCCAATATGCCATTAGCCTTCTCGGCAACAAGGGCACACCGCTGACTCATATCCAACTTCTCATCCGCTGTAATCCCCAGGTCCTTTTCTGCAGAACTGCTGCTTAGCCAGTCGGTCCCCAGCCTGTAGCGGTTCATGGGATTCTTCCGTCCTAAGTGCAGAACTCGGCACTTGTCTTTGTTGAACCTCATCAGATTTCTTTTGGCCCAATCCTACAATTTGTCTAGGTCACTCTGGACCCTATCCCTACCCTCCAGCGTATCTACCTCTCCCCACAGCTTAGTGTCATCTGCGAACTTGCTGAAGGTGCAATCCATCCAATCATTCAGATCATTAATAAAGATGTTGAACAGAAGCGGCCCCAGGACCAACCCCTGAGGCACTCCACTTGATACCGGCTGCCAACTAGACATCGAGCCGTGCAGGTGGGAGCGCCCCTCCTTGGCCGGGGGAAAGTGCACTCACACCAGTCATAAGCTAAATTCCCCTCTCCCCTTCCCACTGCATGCTGCTGAGAGACACTTCTACTACAGGAGACCTAGTGAGGACATTGCTGTGGGGAAGCTCACAGCACGGGGGTCCCTGACACAGCACTGCTGTGGGGAAGCTCATGGCATGGGGGTCCCTGGCAGGGCATTGCTGTTGAGAAGCTCAGCATGGGGGTCCCTGGCTGGGATGCTGCCATGGCACTGCTGCAGGGAAGCACACAGCGGGGTAGCCTTACTATGGACAGGAAGTCCTGATCCACTTTCTCCTTGAGCAGGTCAGCTGGTTTCTGCTCGTAGGCTTTGTACGTTTCCAGGTAGCGTCCGGCCTCTTCGGGGCTGAGGGGAACCGGAGACCCCAGAATTAGCTCAGGAATCATGAGACTGAGTTGAACAGGCACAGTGCACACCACGAAGGGTTAAAGCCACAATGCTGAGTCAGCTGGAGGTGCCCCAGCCTGCAGAGAGTGGTGCTCAAAGCCAGGCACAGGTAGGGCCCAGCTGCCAGGCTTGCTGGCCAGCTGCTATGGCCAATGTTCAGCTCCATGCTTAGGCCCCAGTCCCACTCCTGCCATCGGCTTCACAGGGACCCTGGGGGCTCCCCAAGGCCCACAGGGGGCAGTCGAGCGGATGTGCCGCAGGTCATGGAGCTTTCAGCATGCAGGCCTAGGCACGTGCTGAGGAGGACGGGGAGCCTTTGGGCAGCGCTTGGAAAATGAAACGTGCTGCCCCGAGAGGACTCGCCACCTCCGGCCAGCCGGGCACGATCCGCCCCTCACAGGGGAGGGGACCTGCCACAGTCACAGTGTTGGGAATGGAACCCAGGAGTCCGGTCACAATGGCAGCCGAATCCCCAGGTTACCCACCAGCTCCATCTCATTCCAGCAGAGATGGGAGCAGGGGCCTGGGTCTCTTGCCCCTTGGCAGGACACACCCAGGCTGGCCTGAGCCAGCCTCCAGCTCCCCCACGCCTTTTGCCCCATGGCAAGGCACTCCGAGCCCATCCCAGCTGGCATGAAGCCCACCCGGCCCAGCCTCTGACTCCCCGCTCCCTGGGTCTGGGTCTCACCCTCGATGGGACGGGCCCAGCCTGCAGCTCTCACCTCCAGGCCAGGATGAGGGTGCAGTCGGCCAGGATGCACATCTTGGCCAGTTCCTTCAGTGCCTGGTGCGGGTCCCTCTACAGCAAAGGAAAGCAATTCCCCTCTGAGACGGGAGGCAGGGAGTATATGCGGGGGATGAAGTGGGAATTGAGCTGGGATGGGGCAATGGGAGTGGCTGGGTGAGGCCATGGAGGCTGGAGAAGCAGGCGGATCACTGTGCAGGAGGATGGGAAACTGGGGAGCGGGGGAGCTGGTTCCATCCCCCCCAGCCCCGCAGCAGGGATGGGACAGGGCACTGTTGCAGGAGAGGGTCTGGTTCAGGGCTAGGAGGGGACCGAGGCTCCTTACCACATCGACCTGCACCAGCAGCACCTGGACCGCATATGTCTTCCCCAGGAGCTGCAGCCGCTCATGGATGTAGTTGGGGTTCAGGTTGTGGTACCGCAGGCTGCGAGGGGAACAGAGAGCACCGGAGCCATGGGTAACCCCTCTCCTGCCCACCCCACTGCAACTCTCCTTGCCTGCTCCGCAACCCCGGCTCTTGCAGCCATCAACCTGCTGCCCCCGAGAGCCCGGCTCTCACAGCCATCAGCCTGACCCACCCAACACCAACCCCCCTGGAGAGCCCGGCTCTCCCAGCCATCAGCCTGCCCCCCAACCAGCTCTCCCAGTCATCGGCCTGCCCCCAAACCGGCTCCCCCAAACATCAGCCTGACCCACCCAACACCAACCCCCCTGGGGAGCCCAGCTCTCCCAGCCATCGGCCTGACCCCCCCAATCGCCTCAAGTGCCAAGCTCTCCCAGCCATCAGCCTGCCCCCAACCAGCTCTCCCAGCCATCGGCCTGCCCCCGAACCAGCTCCCCCAGACATCAGCCTGACCCACCCAACACCAACCCCCCTAGAGAGCCCGGCTCTCCCCGCCATCAGCCTGACCCCTCAATTGCCCCAAGTGCCAAGCTCTTCCAGCCATCAGCCTCCCACACCAACCCCCCACCCAGAGCCCAGCTCTCCCAGCCATCAACCAACCCCCAATCGGCTCTCCCAGCCATCGCCCTGCCCTCCAGCATTGGCTCACCCACCCACCTCAGGAAGAGGGCACACGTGCTCTGGCCCAGCACGTAGTCAGGGACGATGTCGCCAAACTCCCAGGGAATGTTGCGCACAAATTTCAGGATGGGGTTCCCCCGCTGAGAAGAGATGGGGAGTCCCCACAGCATTAGAAATGGGGTGCCAGCCCCAACGGGGCACTGGCAAGAGACTGGGAGGAGAGGCTGAGGAGCCCCCAATGGGGGGCCCCAAAAGAGGCCAAGGGGTGGGGCGAGGGCGAGCCCTCAATGCGAGCACCAGGGAGAGGCTGGGAAAGATGGGATGGGTGAGTCCCTGACAGAGGACCTGGGGAGAGGCTGGGTTGGGGGAGAGGCTGGAAGAGGCAGGATGGGCAAGCCCTCAATGGAGGATCTGGGGAGAGCCCAGGGGAGGTGGGGTTGGGCAAACCCTTGACGGGGCACCCAGTAGAGGGTAGGGCAGGGCAGACAACCCCTTGATGGGGGGCACCAGAGAGAGACCCAGAGTGGGCAAGCCCCCGATGGGGATGGGGGGGCACTGAACCATGCAGCACAAGAGCGAGGGCCTGGGGAGACCCTCACTCCACAGCCCTCTCCTGCAGAGAGAGAGAGTGCCCCCTCCAATGCCAAAATAGAGCGAGGAGAAGTGCCCCTCACACAGCCCCCCCCGCCCACTCTCACCTGGCGAGCACTGACGATGATGCAGTTGCTCTTGGGCCCCGCTTTCAGCGTGGGGCTGGGGTCCGAGTCCCCACTGGCAGCAGGGAGTACAGTGCTGGTCTCAGTGCCTGGAGGAAGCGCTCCTGAGGAAGCTCCCGCTCTGGACTCCGATGATGCAGCCGTCACCCTGGCAGGCCGGGAGACTGGCATGGAGGCCAAGGACGCAGAGACCTGTTTGACGACGTATTCAGCATAGGAGGTGGCCCCAGGTAGGGCAGGGGCCCTGGGCTCTGCTGCAGAGCAAGAAGATTTGAAGATGGGTCTCACCTGGCGGGAAGCAACAAACCCTGGGTGAGAGGGAGATAGAGCCAACTGTGCGTGGGCAGGGGCCTCTCAGGGGAAGCTGGGTATGAGTTGGAGTGACCCCAAGCGTGCCAGGGATCCCCTGAGCAAGCAGAGTGTTTCTTGGGGGAAGCACAGAGCCAGCTCTCTGCTAGGAACCCCAGAATGAGCAGTGTAGTAGAAAGAGGAAGCCTGACGCATGAGCCTGGTGCAAGGCCTGAAGCCTGAACCAAAGTTAGCAAAAGTTATGCTATGAGCAGCAGCCAGGCCCTGACAAACGCAGATGCTTGCCTGCAAGTCAGTGGCCAGTACACAAACTCGGCACCATTAGCTAGCATTGCTAAAACCCACTGGCTGTGTAAACACATTCCAGCAGGCCAACACAAGAACACCCCAACCTAGCACTTGATAAAATGGTTTGACAAAAGTAATAAATAGTGATATTTTGTCTGAAACATCACGAGTAAAAGTACAAAGACAGGTGGTGAATAGAAATGTTTTGTCTGAAACATCAGGAGGAAAGTATAAGGGGAGGTAACAGACATGTCATGAAGTTGTAAGTTGATATGTAAGTTGTTTATCCCAGATGGTTTGTTTTCATTCATAAATATTGGAATACCTCGCTTTAACCCTTCATCTGGCCTAGGGGGCAGTGGGAAGTCCTGCCACTAACAGAGCTAGTCCATTGTCATGGGCATACATGTGTTAGTGTACCTGTAACCATTGAGCTGGGGCATTAGCACTGTGCTTTGTTGGCAATAAACCTAGCTGGGTACCTTCACTACTAAACAAGTCTTGTGGTCTTGTTGGGCAGTTCGATTGGAGCCTGCTGTACGGGCTATCTGGCCAGGGCTAGTGCAGCACGCGGAAAAAACACATGCACACAACCGAACATCTGACGACAAGCAGGGTGTGTCTGGGGGTTCCTGGGGAGGGGCAGAGCCAACTCGGTGCTAGGGGCCTCCTGCCTCTCACTGTGTGTGTGAATCTCAGCAGCCCCGGACACAACCAGCTACTTATCAGGTCCCCTCCAAGAGCCACCCCTGCCTCCTTTCCTACCATGGTATGTTCAGGGTCCTGTGACTGCACAGTGAATCTCTTCCTCCGCTCCGGGGCCTGGGCTGCCTCCGTGGGCTCCATCCTTTAGGACCCAGCCTGGAGCGATTCCTGGGGAGAATCCAGAGCAGACACTTCAGACACCAGCAGGGACCAGCCTTACCCAGCAGCCTGGGTTACGAAGAGCTCATAGCCCTGTGGTTACGCACCAAAGAGCTCTCAAGGGCAGGGGCTCGAGATGGCAGGGCTTGAGCTCAGCACTGCACAGCACTTCTCTCGCCAGCCGGCTCAATGCAGCCCATTCCTTGGGGTTACGGCTGAGTTCCCCCCCCCCCGGGGAAAACATTGCATTAGTGTCCCCTGGGCATAAATCAGTAACATGGGGGCAGGGGGATTTGTCCTACCCTGATGTTTGGCTGGTGCCAGGAGCCACTCACTTGTACAGACTTATTTATCATGGGGAACTACTGGATGACACAGATTCTCCCAGCCTGGTGTTTCTCCCCCCTCGAGGTCATGGACAAGTTCAGGAGACTTTCTTTATTGGTTAGATGGGGACGGGGGGAAAGGTCAGCATGGCAGGAGCTGAGAGACCCTATTTCCCAGGGGGCTCTGGGGTGCCTCACAGTACAGGGCTCCCAGCAGTAGGGATAGTGCTGGCTCCCGCACTGCACCCACGAGTCAGGGCCCAGTGCCCCCTGCCCAGGTCAGGACTTGACACCCCCCTGCCAGAGTTAGGGGGCCAGGGTAAGTGTCAGGACTAGGGTTGCCAACCCTCCAGGATTAGCCTGGAGTCCCCCGGAATTAAAGAGGAATCTTTAATTAAATAGTATGTCATATGATGAACTCTCCAGGAATACATCCAATCAAAACTGGCAACCCTAGTCAGGGCTGGGCTATGGGGTCAGGGTCAGGTCTGGGGTCAGGTGCCTGGAGAGGGTCAGGGTTTGGCACTGGGTCAAGGGTCACTGCCCCCACCAGGGGTAGGTGATAGGGGTCAGGGGTCGCGGTTGGGGTCAGAGCCTGATGCCGCCCAGTCACGTGACACTTTTCAGCTCAGCTCCGCCCCGCCCCCTCCGCCCTGTGATTGGCTGTGCCGCCGCCGCGAGTCAGAACAACGCGCTTCTCGGACCCCCCGCGCATGCGCATTAGTCTCCGTCCTCACCGGCGCCGCGTCACCCTAATTAAGGGGGGAGCGGCGCAGTTGCCCCGTCAAGCGCGAGCTGGGGGGTGTCCGCAGCCCCGCGGGTCTCTGTGGTGTCCAGCGATGGCCCGCAGGGAGGTCACTAGCTCCGTCGCGCCTCCGGACTCTATGGTGTGGAGCTCAGGGAGAGCGGCTTCTCCCGCTGGTCGCTCTACCTGCGGGGCCGCCGGGACTCTGTGGTAGCGAGAAGAGAGATGAGCTCATTGGGACCTGTCTAGCTTCGGGTCCTCCGGACTCTATGGTGTGGAGCCCGGGACTCTGTGGTAGCAAGAACCTGGAGGAGGCGTCGAGATGGGCTCATTGGGGCCTGTCTAGCCTCGGGTCCTCCGGACTCTATGGTGTGGAGCCCGGGACTCTGTGGTAGCAAGAACCTGGAGGAGGCGTCGAGATGGGCTCATTGGGGCCTGTCTAGCTTCGGGTCCTCCAGACTCTATGGTGTGGGGGAGGCTGGGGCCCCAGATTACTGATGTGGCCTGGAAGCTGAGTAGCAAATCCAACCGCCTCAGCTGCTCGGCAGGGCCGGCTCCAGGGTTTTGGCTGCCCCAAGCAGCCAAAAAAAAGCCGCGATCGCGATCTGTGGCGGCTATTTGGCGGGAGGTCCTTCGCTCCGAGCGGGAGAGAGGGACCGTCGGCCGAATTGCCGCCCAATAGCTGGACCTGCCGCCCCTCCCCGGAGTGGCCGCCCCAAGCACCTGCTTGCCAGGCTGGTGCCTGGAGCCGGCCCTGCTGCTCGGGAACCTGTGTGGTGTGTGTAAAAGCTCCGAGTTCCTTGGGAAGAGCTTTTCCCAGGCGGCTCAGGGTCTGGGGGGGACGCGTGGTGCCTTTCCCATTCTCGGGGTGTTTGTGTGGGGCTGTGAGGCCTGAGCAGTTGCACAAAACGGCTGGTCCTTGGTCTCAGCCTGTGACTGAGGAGCAGGTGTGAGTGGAGGCACCAAGGGGGGGCAGCCCAGCCCAGGTAAGTGCATGGGGAGGTGGTGAAACCCAGCTGGCCGGGGGGAGCCATACCCCCCCCCCGCCGCCCCCCCCCCCCCCCCCGTGGGATGCTACAACAGGGAAATAGTGTGCGGAAGCCCACTGAGCTCCTTGCAATGCAGCATCTGACCCCCTCCCCCCACCCTGCAAGTCCCCCTCCCCTCNCCCCCCCCCCCCCCCCCCCCCCCGTGGGATGCTACAACAGGGAAATAGTGTGCGGAAGCCCACTGAGCTCCTTGCAATGCAGCATCTGACCCCCGCCCCCCACCCTGCAAGTCCCACTCCCCTACCCCTTTTTTATTTCTAAGTTCTAGTTTTGCTGCATATAACACTATTGCACATTACAATTATTTAAATAATACATTTCATAGAAGATTAGGGTTGGAAGAGACCACAGGAGGTCATCTAGTCCAACCCCCTGCTCAAAGCAGGACCGACACCAACTAATCATCCCAACCAGGCCTTTGTCAAGCCAGGCCTTAAAACCCTCTAAGGATGGAGATTCCACCACCTCCCTAGGTACCTATTCCAGTGCTTCACCGCCCTCCTAGTGAAACAGTGTTTCCTAACATCCAACCTAGACCTCCCACACTGAAACTTGAGACCATTGCTTCTTGTTCTGTCATCTGCCACCACTGAGAACAGCCCAGCTCCATCCTCTTTGGAACCCCCTGTACTTGTATCTCAATGTGTTTGATTCTAAGTGGCCTCAGTAAAGCATTTGGTCAGCTTCTTGAGAATGGGCACTTACTGAGAATAGTCCTATCAAGAAACATTTAACCGACAATGGACTTTGGGCGACGCCAATCCACATCTGAGCTTTCCTGGGAACGTTCAAACTAACATGTAAACAATGGCGTCTGCCTGCAAAAAGCTGAATCATTCATGGACATGTGACTTGCCAGGTGGCTACAAACTCCATCTTGTTGCTGTGACTTTGCACAGAAGAACAACGGGGTTTCTGCCCACAAGAGAGAGAATATAAAAGGCCCTGGAAACCCCTCCATTTTGTCTTCAACTGGCTCAAGAGATGGCATGTCCACCCCAAAGAGATGCCTGAAAGAAACTGGTACAAAGGACAGTAACTACGGGGTATGAGTGATTGCTGGACCCAGACTAGCAAGGAGTCCAGTCTGTGAAAGAAGCTTATTGAAACATCTCTGAGGGTGAGATTTCATCTGTAATCAGTTTCTTCCTATATTAGGCTTAGACTTGCCTGTTTTGTTTTATTTTGCTTGGTAACTTACTTTGTTCTGTCTGTTATTACTTGGAACCACTTAAATCCCACTTTTTATACTTAATAAAATCAGTTTTGCTTATTAATTAACCCAGAGTAAGTAAGTAATATCTGGGAGAGCAAACAGCTGTGCATATCTCTATCAGTGTTCTACAGGGCAGACAATTTAAGAGTTTACACTGGATAAGCTTTATACAGAGTAAAACAGATTCATTTGGGGTTTGGATCCCATTGTGAGCTGGGTGTCTGGGTGCTGGAGACAGGAGCACTTGCTAAGCTGTTTTCAATTAAGTCTGCAGCTTTGGGGGCGTGGGTCAGACCCTGGGTCTGTGTTGCGGCAGATTAGCGTATCTGGCTCAACAAGACAGGGTGCTGGAGGCCCAAACTGGCAGAAAAAACGGGCTCAGAGGTAGTCTCTGTGACTGAACCCATCACACCCCCCTTCAGGGTTAGCAGTTAAAGGCTGCTATCAAATTCCCCCCCTCACTCCTCTCTTCTCCAGACTAAATAAGTCCATTTCCCTCAGCCTCTCCTCATAACTCATGTGCTCCAGCCCCCTAATCATTTTCATTGCCCTCTCCTGGACTCTCTCCAATTTGTCCACATCCTTTCTGTAGTGGGGGGCCTAAAACTGGACTCAATACTCCAGCTGTGACCTAAGCAATGCCAAATAGAGGGGAATAATCACTTCCCTCAATCTGCTGGCAATGCTCCTACTAATGCAGCCCAAAATGCCGTTAGCCTTCTTGGCAACAAGGGCACACTGTTGACACATATCCAGCTTCTCATCCACTGTAATCCCCAGGTCCTTTTCTGAAGACCTGCCGCTTAGCTGGTCGGGCCCCAGCCTGTAGCAGTGCATGGGATTCTTGCATCCTAAGTGCAGGACTCTGCACTTGTCCTTGTTGAACCTCATCAGATTTATTTTGGCCCAATCCTCCAATTTGTCTAGGTCACTCTGGACCCTATCCCTACCATCCAGCATATCTACCCCTCCCCTCAACTTAGTGTCATCCGTGAACTTGCTGCGGGTGCAATCCATCCCATCATCCAGATCATTAATGAAGATGTTGAACAAAACCAGCCCCAGGACTGACCTCTGGTGTGTATTTACATTATTACTAAAAAAAATATGGCATAGAAACACTCCCACTTCCCTCCCTCTGAAATGGGGGGAGCTTGTTTTGACAGACGTACCACTTTTTTTGTTTTGTTTTTTGAGACTTGGGAACATGCGAGGCATGCAGCCTGGGCCTGAGTGGCCTGGTCTGTGGGGCTGCTGTGGGCCTTGTATGTCATGGCCTGGGCCTGATTCTGGGTGGCCTGGCCATGCCATGTGCACCATGTACGTGAGAGGCTGGGCCTGGGCCTGGCCCTGAGCACCGAGGTGCTGGTTGGGTACTAACATGGTGGTGGGTGAATTAACATGTTGTTGGCTGGTGAAGAATGAGCCCGTGGCCTGACTTGAGGAATGCGATTCACGTTAAAGCTGACCTGAAGAGAACCCAGCATTCAGCTAATAAGAACCCTCCTCAGACTCAGTCGTAGGGATTATCCTAGTGGCATCTGATATTGAGAAACCTTCTTTCTTAGATTTCAGCTTTGAAATCCATCTGGCCTGTGGGCAAATTAAAAACTTGATCCCCTTTCCCACTGGCAGAAGTTGGTCCAATCAAAGCGATTACCTCACCCACCTTGTCTCCCCAGTAGTGTGGGACCAGCACGGCTACAACCACCCCTGCATGATTAAACATTGTCAGTGATGGAGAACCCACGGCGACCCTTGGTAAGTTGTTCCAACAGTTACTCTCACGGTTCAACATTGTACCCCTTATTTCCAGTCTGAAATTGTCTAGCTTCAATTTCCAGCCATTGGACCGTGTTAGACCTTTCTCTGCTAGACTGAAAAGCCCATTGTTAAATATTTTTCCCTGTGTAGGTACTTATAGACTGATCATATCTCCCCTCAACTTTTTTCTTTTTTTTAGCTAAATAGAGCAAGCTCCTTGCGTTGATCACTATGAGGCAGGTTTTCTAATCCTTTCATCATTGTTGTGGCTCTTCTCTAATTTATCTACATCTTTCTTGAATTGCAGGAAATCAGAACTGGACACAGGAATCCAGCAGTAGTCACATGAGCGCCAGATACGGCGGTAAAATCACCTCTCTGCTCCTACTCGAGATTCCCGTTTATGCATCCCAGGATTGCATTAGCCCTTTTGGCCACGGTGTGACACTGAGAGCTCATGTTCAGCTGATTATCCAGCACCCCCAAATCACTCTGAGACACTGCTTCAGGAGAGAGTCCCCCACCCTGTAAATGTGGCCTGCCTGCCTTTGTTCCTAGCAGCATACATGTACATTTAGCTGTATTAAAATGCACATTGTTTGCTTGTACCCAGTTTCCCAAACGATTCAGATGGTTCTGAATTTGTGACCTGTCCCCTTGATTATTTACTACTTCTCAAATTTTTATGTTGGCTGCAAATTTTAATAGTGATTTTTTTATGGGTTTTTTTTCCAGGGCATGGATAAAAATGTTAAATAGCATAGGGCCAAGACCTGATCCCTGCAAGACCCCGTAAGAAACACACTTGCGCCTTCCCTGTTTAGTTAACCAGTTTTTAATCCATTGAATGTGTGCTATGTTAATTTTATATCATTGTAGTTCTTTAATTAAAATGTTGTGCGGTACCAAGTCAAACATCAAAGACTATGGTCTACATTAGAGACCTTACGGTGGCGGAGCTGTACCAATGCAGCTGTGCTGCTGTAAGATCTTCCACATAGCCGCTCTATGCTGACGGAAGAGAGCTCTCCCGCTGGCGTAATTAAACTAGCTACCACCGCTTGTTGGGGGTATGTCGGCGGAAGACTGTCTCTCACCAACATAGCGCTGTCCGTGCCGGCACTTCTGTCGGTGTAACTTATGTCAATCGGGGTGTGTTTTTGTCTCTTCTCCACGCCCCTGAGCAACATCATTTTTAACAACCAAAAGGCTATGTCAATATACTTGTGCTAGTATAATGTCAAACCTATTACCTTTTATCAACCGAACTTGTAATCTCATCAATTTTGGGTACGTCTACACTTACACACACACATACGTGTTTTTGAGTTAGGGTCTGGCGGCAGGCAATCGATGTTCTGGGATCGATTTATTGCGTCTGGTTTAGACGCGATAAATCGATCCCAGAAGTGCTCGCCGTTGACGCCGGTACTTCAGCTCGGCGAGAGGAGTACGCGGCATCGACGGGGAAGCCTCCCTGCCGCGTCTGGACCCGCGGTAAGTTCGGACTAAGGTACTTCGAATTTGCGTACCTTAGTCCGAAGTGGGGGCTTAGTGGGGACCAGGCCAAAGATATCTAAGTTAGTTTGACAGGAACTATTTGACATAAACCCGTATTGATTGGCATTAATTATATTATCCTCCTTTTTAATTCTTTCTTAATCAAATCCCATATGAGGCATTCTATTATCTTGCTGCGGATCAGTGTCAGACTGTCAGGCCTGTAATTACCTAGGTTAGCATGTTTACTCTTTTTTAAAATATTGACACACCATTAGCTTTGGTCCAGAACTTCCCCAGTATTTCAAGACTTAATTGAAAAGAAACATGAACAATCCAGCAAGCTCCTCAACCAGCTCTTTTAAAACTCTTGGATGCCAGTTATCTGGAACCGTTGATTTAAAAGTGTCTGACTTTAGTAGCTTCTGTTTAGTGTCCTTCAGAGCTACGAGTGGAACAGAAATATTTATTGAACACTTCTGCCTTTTCTGCATTATTATTGATAATTCTACTATTTGCATCTACTAATGGATGAATACTAGTGCCAGGATTCTTTTTGCTTGTAATATATTTCAAAAACTTATTGTCTGTAATTCTGCTGACCACAAATTTCTCCTTGTGTCCCTTTGTTTCCCTTATCAGAAGTTAGGAACTGTAGAAAACTGATTTCTATTCATTATTATCAACTTCCCCTTTCTTCCATTTGTTCTATTTTTTTTTTTATAGCTGCCTTCACTTCCCCACTAAAGCAGATCTGTTTTTTAACTAGTGTGGCCTTCTTCCTCAATTGTGGTTTTGGGGGAACCTAGTAAATTGTTCTTAAAGGATTCCCTGTTATCAGTCACATTTTTCTCATTAAATTTGTCCTCCCAACTGATTTGGCTCATAATTGTGTTCAGTTTTGTGAAACTGACCTATTTAAAGCACTAAGTGTGTGTGCGTGTGTGTATATATATATGTTAAGTTAATGGAGATATCCCATCTCCTGGAACTGGAAGGGACCTTGAAAGGTCATCATGTCCAGCCCCCTGCCTTCACTAGCAGGACCAAGTACTGATTTTGCCCCAGATCCCTAAGTGGCCCCCTCAAGGATTGAACTCACAACCCTGGGTTTAGCAGGCCAATGCTCAAACCACTGAGCTATCCCTCCCCCCCCCACACACGTATGTGTGTGTGTGTGTGTGTATGTGTATATATATATATATATATATAAAATCAATGATCTGGATTTTACTTGATCACTTTTATAATGTGCAAGCAGCATAATGATCACTTGTACCTAAGCCACCGTTAATTTTTAGTTCTGTAATCAGTTCCTCTTTATGGTTTAAGAATTTCCCTGTGTTAATTGCAACACTTTTTTGAGTTAGGAAATTGTCATCTATAATGTTTGGAAACTCCAAGGATGTTTTAGTACTGGCAGCATGTAGAGTGGCCAGATGTCCTGATTTTAGAGGGACAGTCCTGATATTCACAGCTTTGTCTTATGTAGGTGCCTATTACCCTCACCCTGTCCTCATTTTTCACACTTGCTATCTGGTCACCCTAGCAGCATGAGACCTTCATTATGTGTCATTCAAACTGAAGTCCCCTGTGATCACAGATCTTTTTCCCTACAGTTTTAGGTAGGTGTATAAGCAGCTGTAGAGGGATGTGGGGGTCTGTGGCAGACACCATCTAATATTCCATCTTGTGCTTTGTGGGAGGACATTGATCCATAAGCATTTAAAATAATTTTTCTTGCATGATATTGGTGCCTCAGAAGCAAGTAATGCTGTTTGTGAGTGTGACACTCTGTACCTCCGGAGAACACCCTGCACCCCCAGGTTCATCCTTATCATATGATTGTGTGGTATCTAATACAAAGTTTGTCATGTCGGATGTCTTCAGAAGGCTCATGATGCACTGAGCATTGTTATAGTCATTAATTGTTACAGTAATGTTATAGGTATGAGGCTGAAAATGTGTCCTCATGGCTTAAAACAAGCACAGGCGAACGCTCTCCAGGAGCAGAGGGGCAGTTCACACCTCATCAGGGCAGGTATTGGACAAATCCAGACCAGCCTCACAGGAACAAAGGACACTGGCCTAGGCAGCAACAAAGGATCTGTTGGACTCTCGAGTGGGGCACCCCCTTCCTTTGGTCAGTTTGGGACTACAGTGAGGTAATGCTCACCTGACTCTGAAAGGGGGGGTGGGGTAAAGCCAAGAGGAAAGAAAGAACATGATAAAAGAGAGAGATGTTTGCCATGCTCTCTCTCTCTCTCCCACCTCCATCTACAGACACCCCCACCAAGCCCCTGAAGCGCTGATCAAAGGGGAGAGCCTAGCTGAAGAGCAACCAGCCAGCCTGTTGTGAGAAGCATCTAAAGTTTGTAAGGGCACCGAAAGCGTTAAGATCAGCTTAGAATGCGTTTTGCTTTTATTTCATTGGACCAAATCTGACTTCTTATGCTTTGACTTATAATTACTTGAAATCTATCTTTTGTAGTTAATAAATTTGTGTATTCTACATGTTAGGCAAGAGTTAAAAATTCAGTCAGAATCTCCTTGCTTTGCATACCTGAAGCAGTGTTTTGTTTGATGCGTGTCTGAGACTCCCCTTGGGATAACATATCAATTTCTTTGTTAAATTGATGAATTCCTATAAGCTTGCAGCATCCAGCAGGCAAAACTGGACACTGCAGGATGGAGGTTCCTAGGGTTGTGTCTTGGACCAGAGTTATTGGCTAGTGTCATTCACTTGCACAATCCAAGCAGGGGCTAGCCAAAAGTGCTCAGTTGGGATAAATGGGCCTAGAAATTTACTCTAAGTGTGAGTTCAGCTGTAAAACACGTGTGGAAGTGCAGAAGATAGCACAATAACCCATAACCACAACTAGGGATGGGAAAAGGGGCTTGGGAGACAGAATGACTGACTGAATCAGTCCAACCAAAAAGGCCTCCTGCTCTAACTCTCCTACCACCTCCCCCAGGCCTGACCACCCAGCACTGCCTTGTGTGGTTATGGGCCCTCGCCAATAGGTGGCTTCACACACACACACACATATTCCCCTCCCCTTGTGTATAAGGACAATGCTGGGAGCAGCAGAACCACAGGGCCCTCACACCATGTGCTCAGCCCTCTCTACCCCCCTATATAAAGCCCCATGGTTGAGATTCTGAGGTTCAGCCCCCTGCTACAAGCTGATCCCTCCCCACCCTCCCCCCATAGCAGGGACCCCCAGAGTTCACAGACAGCCCCTAGAGCAGGGGGTTCTCAAACTGGGGGGTCAGGACCTCTCAGGGGTCACAGGGTTATTAAATGGGGGGTTGTGAGCTGTCAACCTCCACCCCAAACCCCGCTTTGCCTCCAGCATTTATAAAGGTGTTAAATATATAAAAAAGTGTTTTTAATTTATAAGGGGGGGAGAGGTCGCACTCACAGGCTTGCTGTGTGAAAGGGGTCACCAGTAAAAAAATTTGAGTCACTGTCCTAGAGCCTGGTGGGAGAGATGCATGTTGCCTGCCAGTGACAAACACCCTACCACCCTGGAGCCTTGCAGCATTGGGGGCTGGGCTACCTCCACCTAGGGCTAAAGGCAACCCTCCATGGTGACCCCAGACATACCCCAGCATGTCCCTCATCTAGCCACCCTTCAGGGAGGGCTGTGTGGCCCTCCACTGCATGCCTACAGGGTCCAAATCTAGTGTGAGGGCCCTGTACTGACCTACAGGGAGGGGGCCCTGGCTATGGCAGAGACACAAGGCCAGGCCTGCAGGGGCTGTATTCCTGGGAGCTGGCAGCAGAGCGCCATGCCCGAGAGCTCTTTGGGCAGGTTTCCCTGCCCAGCCCTTCTCCTTGACCCCAGGGGCAGAGGAAACAGCAATGGTGGGGGAGAGCATTTCTAAGGAGCCAGAGTTCAGCCCAGCCTGTGTGCTGAAAGCTGTAGGGTCCCCTGGGCCTGCCAGCAGGAGGGGGTTTAGCTGCCAGTTCAGTAGCCCCAGGTGGGACTCAGTCTGAGGAAGGTGCTTCTCCCCCCTGTCCCTCACTCCCAGGGCCAGCCCCTCTGGCAATGGCTTTGGCAAAGCCATGGCCTAGGTGGGGAGAGCACAGACCTTGCAGCTTCCTCCTGGTCAAAGGGAAGGTGTGTGGTGCAGATGGAGCCACAGGGCAGTAATGGCACATGCCCAAGGGCCTAGCTGGTGTCCTGAAAATCCGAGGAAGTCAAGTTGGTGCCACTGTCTCATGCATGCCATCTAGCCAAGGCTGGTGCCTGGAGGACCCAGCTTTGGGGCACTGCCCCATTCTCCCCATACAGGTCAATGCCCATGGCTGAAGAAGCCAGTGCAGTAGAACTGCACCCTGGGCCATGCTGGCAGCTGGAGGACCCAGCCCAGCTGTGCTCTGGGATGACTGCATATACTGGAGCGTGCGGGGGAAGGGTCCTGACCCCACAGGCTCAATGCCCAGCTCAAGGTTGGTCCCTGCTTTCAATTGGTCCTGGCCTCCTGCCAGGCAGGAGGAGGGGATGAGGCCAAGCCCCTCCGCGGGGAGTAGCGTGGTTCTGCTATGGCTGCCCAGAATATGCCCAACACCTCCATGCCAGGAAAAACACCATCCCTGCTGCACCAACAGCTGAAAAAGCCACAGCCAGAGAGGCAGCAGAGCAGGGGCTGCAGGAGCCTCTTCTGGGGCCTCCTCAGGGTGCCAGGCCAAGCCAAAAGGGCTCCCCCCCTGCCCCACACACACACCCCAGCAGGGGCAGCACTTGCCAGTCAGGGGCTCCCGGAGGCTCTCTCCTGTGTGAAGGGACGGAGACTGGGCACAGCTGCAGGCCAGCAGTGAGCCTGGCCCAACCCTAACTTCTACCTGCACATCACTCTTCTCCCTGCTCCTTCGTCCCCGAAGGCTGGACCTGAGCAACCCCCGCCAAGGAGCACTGGGTGCGAAGGGGCCCAGGAGAGGCCAAGCAGCTCCTGGGACAGAGCCACAAGGGTGGGGGGTGGGGGGAGCCCAGCAGTGGCTCACTCCAGGGTCCCCAGGGCCTGCCCCCAGTAACACTAGCATTGTCTAAGGGACATGGGCCATCTTTCCATGGAGCCCAGACCCGCTCTGAGCATCCCTGGCAAGTGGGTGGCTCCAGCCCTGCACCCACCCTGGCCCAACCCCCAGCTCCCCAAAGTCAGCAGTGACAGGCTGGGGGAGCCTCTGTCTGGGGCTATGCAGAAGCCCCTCTAGAGTCAGAGTGGTCTCTGCCAACCAGGCACCTGCCCAGCCGAGGTGCCTGGGCTGATGGCAAACCCAGTGGGTGAGCAGCTTGCATGCTCTGTGTGGCTCCAGCCCCCTTGCCCCCAAGGTGCACCTCCCTCATGTCAGCTGTCCCTGCCCACACTGGGTTTGCAAGGGGGCTGGAGCCATACAGGGTGTGGTGGAGAGCAGAGGGAGGAAGGAGCAGCACTGAGCAAGGGGCTCATGGGTGGTGGGAGCACAGTCCAGCAGGCAGCAGTTCCCACCCTCGGCTGCCCTGGCACCATCCCAGGGTCAGTCTGCAGACCGGGCATTGTGGGGGTGCGGGGAAAGGGGTGCACACAGACCAGAGGGTGCAGGAGGGGAGGGAGGGTGCAGGCACTGCCCGGGGAGGGGAGTAGGCACATCAGGCACTGCTGGGGTGGGGGAGGTGGACAATCACTAGTATCTGCAGCTGTTTCTTACCAGGTCACATGGGGGGGAGGACAGCACCTGCCTGGCCAGGCTCCACAGCCCTACCCTTGACCAGAAGCCCACTGGCAGGGGCCTTGGGCATGCAGAGACAGACTCTAGCCCTGCATGGGGCACCTGAGTCCCCGGCCCCTCTTCCCATCACACATGGCCTCGAGGAGGCAGCAGGAGAGAGCCCTTCCTTGGGGCCCCTGCCAGCCCGTAACCCACATCCGCAGCGGCCCAGGGCAGGAATTCTCCCGAGGCTGGAGCCCAGCTGCTTGTGGGGCAGCACAGAGCCCCGCTGCCCTGGCTATGCTGAAGTCACCACAACGGGGAAGGACAGATAAGACACATGCACACATGGCACCGAGCTATCAGCTCTCTCCACCGCACCCCCCCGGAGGAACGGCCAGCAATGCCCAGCCTGGCACACAGCCTCTTCCCCCAGCGCAGCTCATGTGGCCCAAGGCAGCAGTGCAAACCACAGGCAGGCCCCCCCAGGATGGAGCCAGGCTCAGAGCAGGGACTAGCTCCATCTCTCTGCCTGTCCCACCAGAGAGGAGTGGGGCTGGCCACGCTCGGCCTGCTGGACTGGGCTCTGCTCCAGCTCCACCCAGAGCCAGCTGGCCCTGGCCTGGGAACTCAGTCACAAGTGTGGTTTGTTCAAAGCAGGTTTATTTGCTGAGCGAGCGGCCGCGCTAGGGCCTAAGGCAGGGCCATGTGTGCTGACAGGTCCGGAGTGAGCGCCAGGTTCATGGGGGAGGCGGGCAAGGACTCCCCACTGAAGTCCGTGGGGGGAGTGGCTGCCTCGGCCTTGGCCTTGGCAGGCACGTCCGGGCCTGTGCCTCTCCGGGCCCAGTAGGAGGCAGACAGGCTCATGGCCGCCTGGAGCCGGGCCCAGGTCTGAGAGTTGTTGCTCTGCATGGCCTCGCAGAGGAGCCGGGCATGTTCCCGCAGCTCTGCGATCTCCCGCTGGGTGCTGCTGTTCTGCCGGATCAGCTCCTTGGTCCGCAGGGTGACACCCAGCAGCCCCGACTTCCTCAGGATCTCCACTGTGTTGTGGAAGCGCCGCTGCTTCCCGAGGCTCGAGCCCAGCTTCTTGGAGGCCTTGGCCAGGATCCTCCCCTCAGCCAGGTCCAGGAGGGCTTGGCTCCCCTGGGCTGCGATGGAGCTGGGTGCCGGCCGAGCCAGCTCCGTGGATGAGGTGACAGTGTTCTGGGACAGTGGTTCTGAGCTGCCGGCAGAGGGCACCTGCACGGTGCCACCCGGGCGCTGTTCCTCCCGCAGCCCGCCGCTGGTGGGGGCATCCAACTCAGAGGACGACACCCAGGCCTCCTCCAGGCAAAAGCGCTTGCTCTTGGCATGGCCAGCACTGCCACTTCGGGGCGGGGGCCCAGCCCCAGCCTCGTTCTCCCGGCTGTGGCCCGGGTGTGGGGCAATCTTGGGGTAGGCGTTGAGGATGGGCAGGAAGGTGTCCTTGGCCTGTGGCTTCCGGCCAGGCAGCAGCGGCTTCAGCGTGGCTGTAGCCACTGGCTGCTGGAGGAAGATGAGCCGAGCCTGGCCCTGCACACTGTCCGGGGGGGCTTGGCCACTCCAGGTCAGAAGCTGGGTGCTGGAGGAAGCTCCCAGGGGCTGCAAGGGAAGAGCAGGAGAGGAGGGTGAGCACCTAGCAAGCTACCTGGGCTCTGACCACCGAGAGCTGGGCATCTGGGCCACAAGGAACAAGGGGGCACGTGGGTGCTGGCTCTGCTCCTGCAGGGCTCCCTCATCTCGCAGTTTCACCTCTCCCTCTGGCATGGCCTGCCACAAGTGCTGCTGGTGGACAGCTCTGCGTCATGCCCAGGGCTGCTTTCCCCTCCTTCCCCACTGACCACGCGGGACAGCGAGCCCCGTCCCTGTGACCTTGGGGAGCGGCTGATCTGCTGGGGCGCGTCCAAGCCCCAGGGACTCGGGGGTGTGGTGGGGGGTTGGGGCAGGAGGGCTACCTGTTTCAGGATAACGTTTTTGACGATGTAAACAGGGGTGAATCTGGTGAACGTGCTGTCGAGATCCGGCGCCGTCCGCAGCCTGGGCCCGTTGGTCGCCCAGCGTGAGGCACAGATGGACGGCTCCTCCACTTCAGCCTGATCCAGCGTGCTCAGGGACTCCGAACTCGTGTCTGCACAGGGGGACAGGAGCAGAGTGTAAGAGGCAGTGCGGGGGACAGTGGCTGGGCTGCCTGGCGGCGAGACTAGAGCCTCAGGGAGGGGAGCAGGCAACAAAACCTCCAGCTGCTGTCTGTATGCCCCCACCCCAAAATGGCGTCAGCTCCAGGGGTATCTCACGGCCAGCCCTGCAGCTAAGTCTGGCTCTGGGAGCCAGACATGGGGCCGTGAGGGCCCTGCCAGAGCCCCATGCATGGATCCCTTCCTGTCTAGACTGGAAGAGTCTGGGGCTGGGAGAGGCGGTGCCATGCAGAGTAGCCCGGAGTTGTGGGGTGGCGTCTCCCCAAAACCCACTGCTCAATAGCTCGCTTGGGGCGCAGAGGCCTGCTAGAGATGAGTGCCCAGCCCCTGCGTTCCACAGTGCCACCCATGGAGATTGTTCTGCTGAGACAGGACAGACCTTCCTGACGTTCCTAGGACAAAACACAAGCTGGGAGTCAGCTTCTAGTCCCACTGTAGCCCCTGCCAGTGGGGCAGTCTCCAGACGAGAGGAGCACAAGGTTCCCCAAGACCCCCCGAGGCAGCTTTCCCAATCCTGCCAGCCAGCCCTGTTTCATGGCTGCCTCTGCAGTCTCACAGGGGTTGGAGGAAAGAGGAGCTTGGAGGCCCATGCACAGGCTCTCGGGGGCTAATGAGATGACATGGAGCTGGGGGAAGAGGACGCTGTTCAGGCCACTGAGTCAAACGCTCAGACGTGAGGAAATCCCAGGCCCTGCTGCCCAGGCCCCGGCCCCCTCGTGTGTCTGCATCATGACGCCACCCGTAACTGCAGGATCATGTGCTAGTTCCCCGGGACGGATGGGGATAAGGCCCTAGCGAAATCCTTGTTATCCTCCTCATTCAGCACGGGGTGCTACCTTACTGCCTGCCACACAGATGGGTCCGGTCCCCAGGGGCCTCTGCATGGCTCCTCACCATGGCGGCTGGACATTCCTGGATTGAGCTCCACATCACCCGTTATCTCTGAGAGCGCAGGATCATCGCCCTCACTTTACAGAGCGGGAAGCTGAGACAGAAACCTCCTGAGGCCACATGCAGAGTCAGCGACAGGGCAGGGACTGAGTGGGGAAGGGGGTCAGGGCTGCCCAGCTGCGTGGCATCCCCCGCAGGACGACAGGCCACTGGGTCCACGTGCTGGGTGGGGGAGAGTGCAGGGCAGCCCAACCATACGGTTCCCCCGCAGGATTGTGGGCCACTAGGATCACACGCTGGGAGCGGGGCAGCCCAGCCGCATGGCTCCGCCTGCTGGACGACGGGACAGTAGCGTTCGGCAGGGGGTCTGGGCTGCCCAGCCCAGTCCAGCCGTCTCTTCTCACCACAGGGAAAGGCCAGCGGCTGCACCTGCTGCTTCTGATTTAGCGACAGGGCAGGCCTGGCCTCCCGTGCCCTTAGCCCATTATTATTGTGGCTACTGCCGAAGTTATGCTGACAACGCAAGCGGGGGGGAAGGGAAACGGTGATTTCCCCACAGCTCAGCTAAACGTGAGCAGAATTTCATGGGGAGAGGCGATGCCCTTCTCTAGCCCAGGCTCTCTCCCTGCCCAGCGTCAGAGGCCTGCTGCAAACACCGGGGGTGGCAGAGCCTCTATAACGAGGCAACAAAAACCTTTAATAATGGAAAGCATCAGACAACTGAACCGTGAGGTCCCCACCAGCTCCCCTGACAGATCGGCTCTGAAACGGCTCCCGGGGGTTGCAATAGGAGACAATATTCACCCAGCGCCACCAGAGGGCAACAGGGAACAGGCAACAGGAGACACCAAGGGACTGACCCAAAAGCTGCTCCGTGGCTGGCCGGGGGCCTCTGGTCCATCCTGCTAAGGGGGCAGCACTGCATGGCCCGCTCTACCCTGGGGTCTACTGGTAACACCACACAATGGGCCTGGGGAGGAGGAGGGGCCCTGTTGCATGCTGGGGTGGGGGGCCCTGTAGGGGGAGGGACCCTGCTGGGCATGGGGGCCCAGGGGCTCCCTAACCCAAGGGCCCAGCAACCCCAAGGCTCTCATCCCCAGACTGTGGGGTGCACTGGGCAGCGCTGCGGGACCAAAGTGTTTGTGCATGGGGCCTGGCTCCTCCCAAACCCAGCTTATCCCAACTCCCCACAGTCCACTTGGACCCCCCTGTCCTTCCCATGCACACAGCGCCCTCTGCTCCCAGGGGCAGGAGGGGATGGGGGGCAGGGAGGCAGGCTGGGCCCAGCTCCAGAGCCCGGTCTCTGGGGTGAAATCCCGGGCTCCTCGTACACCCCCACCCCTCCCAGTGGAGTCACGTCCCAGGCGAAGAGTGGGGCAGAGGGATGGGGATGCGGCAGGGGAGGCCCAGAGATCAGTTGCTGCCCAGTGTTGCCCCCAGGACACGTCTCTACCTGAGAAGCCAGAATCCTTTTCAGACTCGCTGGCTGGCGGGTGGGGATCCGGGGACTTCCTGCTGCCCTCGCCCCCCATGGCTGGCTTCTCCAACAGCCCCGGGCGCCCCCCGGAGCCGACGGTCGCCGCTGCTGTACCCCCCACCGCCATGCCTCTCTCCATGAGGGGCTGGCACGGCCTCTCGGTGGCGGGGGGCTTCTCCGCAGGCATCTCCGAGCCTGAAAGGGAAAAGCAGAGGATCAGGCACCAAGGATGGGCTCCCCCAGGCTCCCATCCCCAGCTTCTTGAAGGAACCCCTGAGATAGCAACGCCCCTCGTCCTGCCCCCACCTGCAGCACTGCATGGGGGACGGGGGGGGGGCAGCCAGATGTTACCCAACAGGCACTGACCCCCTCTGTTCCCAGGGCTACATGGGGGGGGCATTCTGGGACATATGTACCCCCCCGGGCAGAGACTCCCTCCCACCATAGCCCCACACAGCCCCCCCCCGTCACACCCCCTATCAGCTCCCTGGCCCTCCCACCAGCGCTCCGGAGTGGGAGCAACAGCTGTTCTCTTCTGCAGCCATCACAGGTCTGTGCGCCCCGCCCCGCCCACCGCTCACCCCACAGCCTTCGCCAGACACGCACCGACCCCCCGTTTCCCAGCCAAGGCCAAACGCGCCCAGCCGCCGGCCCCCCCGTGGGGAAGAGGCTGGGGCCATGCCCCTCCCGCGTGCATGTACCGACACGTGCGCACACTCCTGCCCGCCCCCCAGCACAGGGGTGCGGCCCTGCAGCGCCTCCCCGCTCCCCGCCCGCCCGCGGCCGGCCCCCTCTGCCCGCGGGGAGCTGGGGCGGGCGTGTCGTGCGGGAGCGGCCACGGGCTGGCGGCGGTGCACGTGCCCAGCCACGCGCGCCCTCCCACGCGGGGCGCCACGCGCCAGCCAGGAGACACGCGGCCCCCCGGGCGGGGAGGGGCAGGCGCAGGCGCGCTCGGCTCCGCACGCTCGCAGACACGTGGTGGGGGCCTCTCGCCCCGGCCCGCCCCGGCAGCGCCTCGCTGGGCGGCCACATGAGTTAAAGGGGGGCCACGCTCCAGGGGGCCGGCCCGAGCAGGGGCACAGAGCAGAGCCCTGGCGGGGCTGGGACAAGGGGCCAGGCAGGGTGCAGGGGGGCCAGGCAGGGCTGGGACGAGTGGTAGGGCAGGGCACGGGGGGGCTGGGATAAAGTTTTGGAGCAGCTAGGCAGTGATGAAGGCGGTTCTGCACTGGGGGGCAAGGAAACAGAGACACTCGCTTTAAGAACTCCCCATGGTGGAGACCTGCCCATAGCGCTGGGGGTCCCACTCGCTGCGGGGGCTTTCCAGGCTGAGGTTTCAGTCCAGCCCTTGCAACAAGCTGTCCCTTTGCGAGATGAACCAGTATCACATCTTTGGGCCGTGGGTCCTTCTACACTGATCGTCACCCCTTACCCTTCTCCTTGCTAAGCTCCATGCGCTGAACTCCATGACCCCCTCAGTCCTTCCATCATCCTCGTGGCTCCTCTCTGACCCTCTCCCATTTACCAACCTCCGCTGGGAATCGTGGACACAGAACTGCACCCAGGAGCTCAGCAGCGGTCGCACCAGAACCCCCTCCAGAGGGAAACTAACCTCCCTGTTCCTACTTGAGGATCCCATTTGTGCCTTCCCAGATCACATTCGCCCTCTGGGCCCACACGGCCCTGGGCAAGCCCACGTTCAGCTGATTCTCCACCCCTCTGTCGGCAGGGGCCTGGCGCTCGCAGGCGTCCCTAGGTCTCAACAGCCAAGGCGCCCCCCCACCCCGGCCATCACCACTGAGGCCAGGGCCCACGTGTGCTAACAGGGACACAAAACCCCCATCAGCCCCTTGATCATCTTCAGCCTCTCGTGGCCTGTCCCCATTCAGACAGGGAGCAGCCTGCCTAGGATTCAGACAGGCGTTGGGGGTGCCATCGGGGGCACTGCACAGCTAGAGCGGAGCCAACCGGGCTGGCATCAGCCACCCCCAACCTGGCCAGAGAGAAGGGACTTGGCTTGGAGCTCAGTGACTCAGCTCCTTCAACCACTGCCAGCCACGGGGGCAGAAGGAAGCGTGGCCCAGTGGGGAGGGAACAAGCCTAGGAGATTGGGGGCCAGGCCACTACTCCGCCCCCCATGAGCACTCTTGTCACTTAGCCTTTGTGCCTCAATCCCCTCTGTAGGCCAGGCAAGCAGCCCAGGGGCACAGGAGGATACAATGCATCGGGAGTAGGCAGGCACTACCATGATGGGGGTCAGAGCAGAACCACTGGCACAGATTAAGGAAACGCAGCTGCAGAGCCAACCTCCCAACAATGGAGCAGAGGAAGCGGCAGGGCTGGCAGGCTCTTCTGAGCTATCCCAGAGCCCACAACAACCAGCAGCCCCACACCCCAACGCTGCAGCTACAAACCACGAAGGGGCCAGTCCCCGCCAGTAAAGGCTAGGAGGGACCATTGGGATTATCCTATCCGACCTGCCCCGGCACCCCACCCAATGCCCCGACAGCTCCGCGGGAGAATCCCTCGGCTTGCAGCAGCTGCGATCCAGCGGGGCCAGTTATTTCTCGTGGAATTCCACCCTGGTTCAGCTTTGCACCGCGCTCGTCCCCACGGCACCTAACTGGCTTGGAGAGGCACGCTGCCAGGTGAACGACTGGAGAAGGACAGCAACCCACAGGCAATGCTACTTGCAAAATCTCATGGGGGCCTGGGAGGGGGTGTCTCCAACACTTCTGCAGGACAGCCCAGGGTGGCACAGCCATTCATTGGCTCCCACAGGGAAATCACCACCCATTTTCAGACAGGGAGGTGAAGCCACTTGCCAAGGTCTCACACACTGGGCAGATCTTCTGCAGCTCGGCACCCAGCACAGCCCACTGGGGGCAAACGCAGCCCAGCAAAGCTGTGATAAAGAAACCAGGAAACCCCTGCTCTGACCACGGGACCCCCTCCCCCTTACCAGTGACACTGTTGAAACACACAAGGTCCGGAGAGGGAAGGAGGCACAGACATAACAAACATGGGTGAGAGCACGCACCTGGAGAGAGGCAGCTGATTTCCCGAGCAGAGAGCAAATCCACAGCAGGGCAAGCAGTGGGATCTGGCCCTCGCCATGATGGGCTGCAACAGCAGAGCCCCCGCCCCCCCACCTTCACCCAGTAGAGTCCATCCCCCATCCTTCACCCTGTGGGAAAGCCTACACCACCTTTGGGATGGGCTCTCCGAAGAGGTCTGAGCCCGCTCACTGACCCCGCAGCTGCTCTCTGAAGTGCCAGTCCCCAAAGGTGCCCTACACTCACACTCTCCTTGGCATCCCAGAGCCCAGACCTCAGCTGCACAGTGCAATCCTACCAGCAGCAATACCCTGCCTCCTGACTGCAAGGTGTCAGGTGTGGGAGGAGGGCCACCCACCCTACTCCAGCCCAGAGCTGCTGCCCTGAGCGTCGCCAGCCACACAGGGCTCCGGTGGCAGCTCTGCACAGACACGTGGGTGGCCGCTGGGTGAGCTGCGTCAGGTGCAGGCCCACGTGTGTCTGTTTACACCATGCCGCCTCTGAGCCCACAGATGGGAGTGCTCCCAGCTCACGCCGGTGCCCCGCGAACACCTAGGAACGGGCAGGGCTAGGACTACCCAGAGAGGGGCCTCAGCCAGTGCCCCAAGTGAGGTGCGATGAAGCCCCCAAGCTGCCGGCGGGGGGTGGGGAGGACATCCTCCTGGCCTCCCCGGGCTGCTGCTGCCCCAGGCCTCGGCTAGGCCACAGGAACGGAGCTCACCCCCAAGCACTCTGCCCAGCGGGACCAGCCCAGCAGTCACTCCCGGGCTCCCAGTTTCTAGCTGCCCCAGCCCCGCTGCCTGCACAACTCCCCCCACCCCCACACAAAGGAGCATGTCCAGCCTGATGCAACTTCTCCTGGGGGAGCCAGGCAGGCGGTGCCCTCGCTGAGACCAGACACCACCAAACTCAACCCAGGGACCGCAGCGCAGGTCGCGAGAGCAGGGAGGCCCAGATGGCCCAGGTGCTAGGGGACAATGCCCACCGAGGACTCCTAAGGGTGCTCTAGCCTAGGGGCACCCACACTCCCCAAGAGCCCATAGCCAGTGTGCCCAGACAGCAGCCACCTCACCTCATCCTACATCAGGGGTCCGCAACCTTTCAGAAGTGCTGTGCCGAGTCTTCATTTATTCACTCTAATTTAAGGTTTCAGGTGCCAGTAATACATTTTAACCTTTTCAGAAGGTCTCTTTCTATATGTCTATACTATATAACTAAACTATTGTTGTATGTAAAGTAAATAAGGTTTTTAAAATGTTTAAGAAGCTTCATTTAAAATTAAATTAAAATGTAGAGCCCCTCGGACCGGTGGCCAGGACCCGGGCAGCGTGAGTGCCACTGAAAATCAGCTCGCGTGCCGCCTTCTGCATGCGTACCATAGGTTGTCTACCCCGGCCTACATGAATGGGAGGGGAGTGGGGTCTAATGGATAACGCAGTGGGGGCTGGGAGCCAGGACTCCTGGGTTCTATCCCCAGCTCTGTCGCTGACTTGCTGCGTGTCTTTGCAGCAGTCCCCTCCTTGTGCCATGGGGCAGCCCCATTCCCCAGCATTAGGATCATCCCCTCCTTCCTGAAGGGACTCCAGCCCCGCAGGGCATTACTAGTACTGAGACTCTTCACAAAGATATTATTAGGATATGATTATGACATAGTTATGCTGTATTTTATGCAAGATCAGTCACCTAGGGCCCATCTTTCCCCAAGGGGCTGCCCCCAACCACTGGAATCGTGAGTCTCAGCCCCGCATGGTCTGAAGCTGAGCCCCAAAAACCCAGACGCCGAGATCAGCGACCCCTTGAGCAAGAGTGGCAGTCCCGGTCCCCCTGCGCGAGGCTCCTTCCCACGCAGCTGAGCCAGCAGAACACAGCCAAGACCTGCTCGCAGCCTCCTGTAGTGTCTTGTGTATCACGAGCACAGAAACTTCACTGTTCAAACTCAGCAGCTGGTCCTGGCACATCCCAGAGCCGGGCCAGCAAAGCCAATCCGGCGGCAACACTCCCATCACAGCACGGCACATGACGACCCAGGGCCAGCGATTCGGAGACTGAGGGGCCATGAGCGACTTGGGACACGCGAACACAAGGCAGGACAGGCTCTGGGGGCCGAGGCAGCGCAGGCTGTGGAAGCCACTGGGCCCAGGAAAGGGGTGTCAAGCTGGCTCTGGGGGGACCACACTTGTGGCCCCTTGTCACCACAGAGACCCCAGTAACCTGCTGGGAGCTCCAGGCACAGCCAGCATGGGACAACCTCGCTCTGCCACAGCACGACCCGGGCTCCTGCAGGGAGCCCCTGGGGGCAGGAAGGGCCCAGGCAGAAGCAGCTACCTCAGTACCAGCAGCAGGACAGGCTCTGGCAAGGGCTCCTCATCCAGTAACGCAGGCACACACCGCCTGCCCCCAAGCCTCTGGGGGAGGCTCCCCAGCTCACACTTCCCCCCCCAGTTAGCAGGAGTGGGGGGGGGCAGCAGCAATAGCCACCAGATGCCCCTCAGGGGGGCCATGCCCCCATGCCCGGCAGCAGAGGAAGCCTGTCACGTCCTGGGCCAAGCACCCTGGCCTGGCTCAGCCCTCCCAGGAAACCCCTCCCCCTCGGCCCCCACCCTGCCAGCTGCCCCCTCCACAGCCCCTGCCCTGGAGCCCACCCCACAGCCAAGCTCCTGCAATGCCATCAGAGCCCCACATCACAGCAGCCCATGTAGGGAGAGACCCACCTCTCCAGCCCGCCTCCCCCAAGCCACGCTGCTACCTAGTCGGCTCTGCCCCAAGCCCTGGGCAACTGGGGAAGGCCACAGCAGGTTGCAGCACAGGGGAAGGGGAAGACCACCCACAAAGGGATTTGGTGTCCAGCTTGCTCAGGGAGGGGGCTGTGGCTGGACGGGAGCAGTTCAAACTCCCTAGCTGTGGGGAATGGAGTTTAGAAAAGGAAGGGGCAGAGGGCAAAGGAGCAGGGGGACATGCAGCCCAGAGGACTGACACACCTGAGGAGGTGGGGGCCACAGATCCCCCCCCAATCATGCCACAGGCTGTGCCCACCTCTTCCCCTTGCAGCCCACCCTGCAGGCTGCCTGGCTCTCCCCATGCCCACTCCAGCCCTTCAGTGGCACTGCTGGAGGAGGGAGATCGCAGCCCTTGTCCTGCTCAACCCATCCCGACTCCTGGCTCTGCTTCCCCAGCCCACCCAACCCGTGGGTCACAGCCCCTCCCCATACTGGGAAGTATTCCAGGGCCAGCCAGGCGAGGCTCCCAGCCTGCAGTCCCAGCTAGACATGCTCACATGCTCTCAGGCACAGCTCTCATGCTTCCCAAAGCTGCTTCTGTCTGCTGCCTGTTTAATCCTCTCCAGGGGCTTCCCAGTGGCCCAGCCCCAGCTGTCTGGAGAGCACAGCAGCTGTGCAGTGGAAAGGCCCAGTTCTGTCCACGTGGGAAAGGTTGAGACACACTAGGGGAGGCTCCTCCTTCACCCCACTCCAAGGTACTGCACCTTTCAGACACGCAGGGATCTCAGTGCCGGCACCAAGCAGGCCCTGGTGGTCCCTGGAATTCAAAGGGGCTGCGAGCGCCACGGTGATGCCTTGGCGCTTCGCATACAGCCCCCATGGGGAGAGAAAACTCAGCTTCCCATGTCCCAGCCAGGAGCCAGAGATCAGCGCTAGGTCCAACCCCTTCCCAGAGCTGGAAACAGAACCCAGGAGTCCTGGGTCCAAGCCCCAGCTCAAACCACCAACCAGCCCCCCCTCCACACCCACACACTCTCTCTCTCTCTCTCTCATCAGTAATATCACTAGTTTATTCAAACCCTGACAACATTCAGATCTCACACTCACTGTTCAGTGATGGGACATATTGGATCCAGACAGAGCAGCCACCTTGTCTGACACATGCAGCAAGAGGCCAGCAGCCAGGCTGTTCCGAAAGGTCCCATGGCTCTCACCCTCCCCAGACACTGAGGGCTCTGCTCCTGCCCTCAACACTGGCACACCCTGCCCTCGAATTCTGTCGGGGGGAGGCCAGGCTGGGAAGTTCCCGCTTTCTGGGCAACAGAGCTGCCCAGTCCTTGTGGAGGGAAACAGGATTGCAGGAGACAGGGGCTCCATCTGCAGGCAGCACAAACAACAGCATCCTCCAAGGAGTTGCCCTGGAACCAATGCCAAGGAGCCCCCCGAAGACCTCCAGGCTTTGCATGGGCTAAGCAGCACGGCCCGAGGCAGAGGGCGGGACTGGGAGGCAAGGCTTCCAGGTACTGTCCCGGCTCTTAGATCCTGCCCCAGTCCCTGGGCTAATGTCCTCTAGGTGCCAGTCCTGGGGAAGAAAGTGCCCAGTGCAGCTGCTGCGGTGCACAGTGGGGGCTGGAGCAGAGACTGTGCAATGCTGGACTTGGTGGCAAGGGCTTGGTTGCCACTCGGTTGGGCGAGCGAGTTTTATCTCCTCTGGGGGGTCGTTGTCTCTGTCTAGGGCATGAGCTAGTGGTCATGGCAAAGGCAGAGGTTCCCCCAACTCCACTGTCCAGTTTCACCACAGCTTGTGCTCCAGGGAGCGTCTGGACTCCAACGACAACCCATCAGCATTAACTACTGCACTGTCCTCTCAAACCAGTGGCAATTGCTCCCACAGAGCGGCCGTGCCAGGGGCCAGCAGCCCCCCCAGTCATCTCTACACAAGTGGCACAATGGAGATATAACCCCTCCCCAAGGCCAGACCTACAACCACGGCCTAGGAGCCAACACAACCCCCGCACTGCCCAGTCCCCAGTCCTTCCCAGCTGCCTCACGGCAGCGCATGGGAGACTTGGGGCCGTGCAGAACGGAGCACACTGCGTAGCAGAGTGGTTGGGGCAAGCAGGGCAAAGTCTGTCCCATGGAATTGCCCAAAGCCCTCCAACCCCAACAGGCCATGGCCGGATTTCCCCAGAGCTGCAGCTTCCTCCACCCAGCAGAGGGTCCCTGGGGACAATGTCTGTGTCCCCCCCAGCAGATCAGCCATGCTAACAGCCAGCTCCCAGAGCGCCTCCAGCCTAGTACCTGCTGGGGGGGTCGCTATACAGACCGCACAGTCAGTCCCGGGGGGGGGTGGGGGGAGGGTTGCAGTCTCATGGCCTGGTACTGAGGTGGCACAGGCTCCAGGCCTGTCTGCTGGGAGAGCCACTCATGCACCTTGCATCCATTCCCCATATCAGCCAGATACCGACTTCCTCCCCAGCCCTCGCTCCACACCTGTGTCCACCAACACCTCAGAGGCACTGAGGTGTCCAGCACGTGCCTCGGATTTCCGCTGGCCGAGGGGTGTTTGGCGTCCAGCTCATCACCGCTCCCAGGACACATGTTCCCCAGCCACAAGTTGGGCTGTTCCCCGGAGGAGTCTGCCTGCCCCACAAATCACTCCTCAGGGGTCCCAGCCAGGCCGAGACTGAACCCCAGCAGCTCCCAGAGGCGAGCGTTGACCCCAGCAGGGGCTCTTGGGCCCTGGCTTGGGACACACAATGGCTGCCCCGAGAACACCCAGACTTACGGCAGGGAGAGGGGGCTGGGAATTCAGGCCACTCACTCTCCCTGCACTGGAGCAGCCATGGCACAGCCTGTACCCACCGCACAGCACAGCCTGGCCAGTGCAGAGCGCCCCAGAAGCGTGGGTGGGGGGGCACCTTTCCTGGCAGCGGGTCCCCAGCTCAGCTGGGCCCTTAGCTGTACTCTGCAGGGCCTGGGTTACCATGCATGACACAGAGTCCCTCTGGAAAAGCATCCAGCACGCTCTCCCCCACCCATGAAGCAGAAATCCTTCCACCGTTTTACAGGGCGGGGGGGATCTGACATTTGACACACGTCCCCAGCTCCACTGCCCCCACCTGCCGGAGCCACGGCTAACGGTGGCAATAGCACCCCCAGGACTCAGTAACAGAGACCGAGCTGCCTTCGGACTGGGGCGTGAATGGGGGCGAAACTTCTCTGCACCATGCAGCCAGCCCTGCACTGGACAGGGCCCTGGAAGCATGGTCCTCAGCCAACCCCCAGAGGGAGGAGCCGCTCCCTCGCTCACCCACGCCCCAGCTCAGCGCCACACCCCACAAAGGGCATTTCGACCTGCCAGTGGGTGCCGAGGGGCCGGCTCCGAAGTGAACAAAGCAACAACCCCATGACCTGTGATCCACCCTGCAATAGCCTCAGGCCAGCTTCTCATGGCCCCACAGCGGATAACCCCTGCCACACACACAAGTGTCCTAAAATGTCCCCCAACATCCCCATATCCCAGGGGGTACCAACATCCTGAGCCCCCCACTCCATATCCCACGGCACCCCCACACCCATATATTGAGGGAGCATCCCACACACATGCACCCTCATCCTGAGTACCCCACCTCCAGGGAGAGCCCCATCCCAGGAGGAACCCAAGCAGCAGAACAGGTGTGTGTGTGGGGAGGGGTGGGGGTGGGGGGAAAGAGGACCGCAAGAGGAGAATTACCCAGGGCGCTCTGGTATCTACTGCTCGCTCAGGGGGGCTAGAGTTCCCCAAGAACCAGGCCAGGAGTCCGGGGGGAATCAGGTTCTGACAGGGAGAGATTAGGGGGATTCCAGGCAGAGTTGGGGGAGTTCTGGGGGGCTATTACCTGCCTCTCTCCCCAGGGAAGTTTGGAGGGGGCAGGGGGCTGGCAGGTTTTGAGGGGTTCCAGGAGGCTCAGGGGTTCCCTGGGGAACAGGGAGGTCCCTAGGGGAGCAGTATCTACTTCGCGCCCCAGGGGAATTCAGAGGGCAGGGGGTTGGAGGATTTGGGGCATTCCAGGGGACTAGGGTGGTTGCCGGGGCCGGCCGTACCTACCTCTCGCCCCAGGAGAATTCAGGGAGGCCCCAAGAGATTTGGGGGGCAGAGGATTGAGGGGCCCCAGGGGGCAGGGTGGTCAGTACCTGCCTCTCACCCCAGGGAGAATTCAAGGGACCCAGTGGGTATGTGGGGGTGGAGGATTGGAGGTCCTGGGGGCAGGGGGTCCTGGTGTGCTAATACCTGCCTCTTGCCCCAGGGAAGTTCAGGAAAGCCCAGGGGGGTTGAGAAGGAGAGGACTGAGGGGCCCCAGGGGAGTTCAGGGGGGCAGTACCTGCCTCTCACCCCAGGGGAGTTCAGAGGGACCCAGGACGGCGGGGGACAGAGGAATGGGGGGTCCTGGGAGGCAGGGGGGTCAATTCCTACCTCTCAGCTTGGGGGGGCAGGGGGTTTGGGTGGAAGAGACCTGGGGGGACCCAGGGGTTTGGGGACAGAGGACTGGGGGGGCCCAGGGGAGTTCAGCAGGCCCCTGGGGGTTAGGAGCAGAGGACTGGGGGGACCCAGTGGAGTTCAGGGGCCTAGGAGTGGAGAACTGGGGGCCCCGGGGGGGTCAGGAGCAGAGGATTGGGGGCCCCGGGGGACTAAGGGGTTTGGGGTGGACTGAGGAGTTCGGGGGGGCCCCAGAGGGCAGGGGTGGAGGAGTTCAGGGGGCCCCAGAGGCCGGGAGCGGAGGACTCGGGGGGTGGGCCCGGGGGTCAGAGGCAGAGAACTGGGGGCCAGGGGGAGTTCGGGGGGCCCCGGGGGTCGGGGCAGGGGA
>NC_048313.1:645079-709676 GCF_013100865.1 Trachemys scripta elegans | reverse complement strand
GGGGGCCCCGGGGAAGGTCAGGGGGCCCCAAGGGGATGGGAGCGGAGAACTGGGGGACCCCGGGGGAGGTCGGGGGGCCCCAAGGGGATGGGAGCGGAGAACTGGGGGCCCCCGGAGAAGGTCGGGGGGGTCTCAAGGGGTCGGGAGCGGAGAACGGAGGGGTCCCGGGGGAGGTCGGAGTAGCCGAGGGGTTCAGGAGCGGAGAACTGGGGGCCCCGGGGAAGGTCAGGGGGCCCCAAGGGGATGGGAGCGGAGAACTGGGGGACCCCGGGGGAGGTCGGGGGGCCCCAAGGGGGTAGGAGCAGAGAACTGGGGGGCCCGGGGTAGGTGGGGGTAGCCGGGGGTGTCGGGAGCGGAGAACTGGGGGGTCCCGGGGGGGCCCCAAGGGGGTGGGAGCGGAGAACTGGGGGGGCCCCGGGGAAGGTCGGGGTAGCCGGGGGGATCGGGAGCGGAGAACTGGGGGCCCCGGGGGAGGTCGGGGTAGCCGGGGGGGGGGTCAGTACCTACCTCTCGCCCCAGTTCTTCTGCCGCACAGACTCAGACACAAAGACTCAGCTAGGACCCTACCCCTCGCTCACACTGACAGCACCGGCAACCAATTGGCATCTCCGCCGCGAAGGGGGCGGGGCGAGCGGCGCGGTCCCGACGCCACGTGCGGAAGCGGAGCCTGGTGCGTGTCCACATGAGGGGCGGGGAGAGAACGCGGAGACATGTGCGGGGGCGGGACTCGGAGAAGAAGGGGCGGGGCCTCTTGGTCATACTCCCCGCGTGGGGTCCGGGCCCGTACGGATGGCGCTGGGGGACGCCCGGGAGAGCCGCAGCACCGGTCCTCCTGCCCCCCCGGCATCCCCCAGCGGTCTCCCCTATTGCCGTCCGACTGGGCTGCCAGCCCCACCCCAACAGTCCCTCCAGCAACCCCCATCTTGGGCTGTTGGCCCTGTCCCCCAATAGACCCCCTCTCCTGCCCCCAGCAACCCTCCCAACCTGAGCTAGTGACCCTGTCCCTTAGCAGCCCCCCAATCTGGGCTGCTAGCCCTGCCTTCAGTAGCCCCCTCCTGCTCCCCAGCAGTGACCCACTCCTGACCCTGCCTCCCCAAAAAGTGATAGAACCCATCTCTACCAGAAATCCCTTCCCCCCCCTCAGTGACACTTCCTAAGGGCTAGTCGACACTGGCAACGTGTTGTGGCAGCAGAGTGCAGCGCTCTCAAAAAAACACCTCCTGAGCGAGAAAGTTGCAGCGCTGTAAAGTGCCAATGTAGACAAGCCCTAAGCCAGTATCACCAAGCTCAAGAGTTCAACAGTCATGAATTCAGGTCCCACAAATCATGAGGCTGGCTTAAAAACTTAGAGATTTTTTTTTACCAGTAATTTTTACCAGTAAATGCGTGAGCTACGCCAAGAACTCACGAGTCTCTAGAGAACTGGCAAGACTTCCCACCCCCACTTCTATCAGGGACCCATCTGCAAACCCCAAATCCAAATGTATACATCTAGGAACACAGAATAAAAGCCAAACCTACAGGCTGGAGGAACCCATTCTGGGAAGCAGTGATTCTGAAAGAGATTTGGGGGTGATGGTGGAGAATCAGCTGAAAGTGAGCTCCCAGTGTGATATTGTGGCCAAAAGAGTGAATGGCCCTGGCATGTATTAACAGGGGTCTCAAGGAGGAGCAGAGAGGTGATTTTACCTCTGTATTTGGCACTGGTCCAATCACTGCTGGAATCCTGGGTCCAACTGCGGTGCCCACAGTTCAAGAAGCATGTTGATAAATCAGAGAGGGGTCAGGGAAGTCATGAGAACGATTCAAGGATTAGAAAACCTGTCTTAGAGTCAGAGACTCAAAGAGCTCAACCTTGACAAAGAGACTTGATTTCAGGGTTGACTTGATCACAGTCTCTCAGTACCTACTGGGGAAAAAATATTTAATAACCGGCTCTTCAATCTAGCAGCAAAAGGTCTAACACGGTCCAATGGAAGCTGGAGCTAGACAAATTCAGATTGGAAATAAAGCCTAATTTTTTCCTGATGAGGGTATTTAACCATTGAAAAGGTTGCTAAGGGTCATGGTGGATTCTCCATCAGCAGCAATAAATCAAGGTTGAAGGACAAGATTTTTCTAAAGCTCTGCTCTAGGAATTCTTGTGGGGCAGTTCTTGGGCCCGTGCTCTCAGGGGGTCAGACTGGACGATCTGAAAGGTCCCATCCAGCCTTACAATCTCTCAACCCCACCCCAACAGGGACCCACTGCAAGGCAAGGGCTGCAGCCAAGCCGTGAGAACCCCACATTTAGCATCAGGGAAACGATGCACCCTGAAATGAAGGGGAACATGAAGGTCGTGCAGTTCAGCTCCAGAAGACCAGGAGATGGCAGTACACAGGCTGCCTGGCTAACTTCACTGCTGCCCTGGGGCTTGGGTTGGGCCATTCTGTCTCCAGCTCCCCAGCTCAGCATTACAGCGCAGGTTTCTCCACCTGGTAGCTCAGCCAGGGAATTGCGCCACCAGCGCTGGGTAGCACAGCCCAGCTCTCAGAGGATGGGAAGTGCCAGGCTGACAGTTAACCAGGGAGTCTTGACTCAGCCCCTTGTGCATCCCTGTGCTCTGGCACCGCTGCTTGCTAAGAGCAGAGCGCTGGGGAGCCTAAGGCCCTGGCTTGCACCCATACTCAGCAGGAATGGGCACTGCAGTGGGCACAGGCCCTCTGTCCTTGTCTCCCCTCCCCTTCAATCTGGTTCTGTCCTCCACCACATGCCCCGGCTTCTGCTCCCTCCTCCTCTGCCCCATCCACCCCCCAACTCTTGCCCCCTCCTCTTCCCCCCCATCCCCTCCCCAGCTCCTGCCCCCTCCCCCTACACCTCCACCCTATCTACCCCATCATCTCCTGCTCTTCCCCCCTCCCCTTCTGCCATATCCACCCCCCAGCTCCTGCCCCCTCTCCCTCTGCACCATCTGTTCCTCAGCTCCTGCTCCCTCCTCCTCTGCCCTATCCAATCCACCAATTACCCCCTGAATACCACCTCCTCCCACTCAGGGGCTGGTCTAGAGATAGGTCAACTAGCTAGCTGCCTGGGGCAACAGATAGCCGGGGAGAAGAGATAGATACATAGATAGATAGATAGCCCCCCCTTAGGATGCCACCTAATGTGCTGAGATACAACTGAGCCAGCCTGTCATGAAAGCCTGGGCACCCTTTTTACCTGTCTTGCTGAGCCAGGCTATTAAGCCTCCTCCAGCACACACACAGGCCGGGCCACACCCAACTGCAGAATGAAACAGACACGGAGATCAGTTCTGGGGAGGTTCAGCTTAAGGGACTTGCTCCAGCACTCAGGTGTTCACCTCCCCTGGAGTGCAGACCCAAAGGTGTATTATGAAATCCTCCATGTGGAGGAAGGTATGCACAGCCTCTTATTCCCCCCCCCCCTTCTCCCCTCCAGTTACGAATTACACAAACTGGGTTATATTATAAACAAGAAATAAGTTTATTAACTACAAAAGGTGGATTTTAAGTGGTTAAAAAGATAGCAAATAGAACAAAGCAGATTACTAAGCAAATAAAACAAAACACACAAGCTAAGCTGGTTTCACTAAAGAAATTGGTTACAAATAGTAATTTCTGACCCTAGCTATTGTTGAAGGCAGATTACAGAAAGGCTTAAAAGGCAGCTGCACTGGCCTGCAGCTGAAGAATCATAGAATCATAGAATATCAGAGTTGGAAGGGACCTCAAGAGGTCATCTAGTCCAACCCCCTGCTCAAAGCAGGACCAATTCCCAGCTAAATCATCCCAGCCAGGGCTTTGTCAAGCCGGGCCTTAAAAACCTCCAAGGAAGGAGACTCCACCACCTCCCTAGGTAACGCATTCCAGTGTTTCACCACCCTCCTAGTGAAATAGTTTTTCCTGATATCCAACCTGGACCTCCCCCACTGCAACTTGAGACCATTGCTCCTTGTTCTGTCATCTGCCACCTCTGAGAACAGCCGAGCTCCATCCTCTTTGGAACCCCCCTTCAGGTAGTTGAAGGCTGCTATCAAATCCCCCCTCATTCTTCTCTTCTGGAGACTAAACAATCCCAGTTCCCTCAGCCTCTCCTCATAAGTCATGTGCTCCAGACCCCTAATCATTTTTGTTGCCCTCTGCTGCACTCTTTCCAATTTTTCCACATCCTTCTTGTAGTGTGGGGCCCAAAACTGGACACAGTATTCCAGATGAGGCCTCACCAATGTCGAATAAAGGGGAACGATCACGTCCCTCAATCTGCTGGCAATGCCCCTACTTATACAGCCCAAAATGCCGTTAGCCTTCTTGGCAACAAGAGCACACTGTTGACTCATATCCAGCTTCTCGTCCACTGTGACCCCTAGGTCCTTTTCTGCAGAACTGCTACCTAGCCATTCGGTCCCTAGTCTGTAGCAGTACATGGGATTCTTCCGTCCTAAGTGCAGGACTCTGCACTTGTCTTTGTTGAACCTCATCAGGTTTTTTTCAGCCCAATCTTCTAATTTGTCTAGGTCCCTCTGTATCCGATCCCTACCCTCTAGTGTATCTACCACGCCTCCTAGTTTAGTGTCATCTGCAAACTTGCTGAGAGTGCAGTCCACACCATCCTCCAGATCATTAATAAAGATATTAAACAAAACCGGCCCCAGGACCGACCCTTGGGGCACTCCGCTTGAAACCGGCTGCCAACTAGACATGGAGCCATTGATCACTACCCGTTGAGCCCGACGATCTAGCCAGCTTTCTATCCACCTTACAGTCCATTCATCCAGCCCATACTTCTTTAACTTGGCGGCAAGAATACTGTGGGAGACCGTATCAAAAGCTTTGCTAAAGTCAAGGAATAACACATCCACTGCTTTCCCCTCATCCACGGAGCCAGTTATCTCATCATAGAAGGCAATTAGGTTAGTCAGGCACGACTTCCCCTTCGTGAATCCATGCTGACTGTTCCTGATCACTTTCCTCTCCTCTAAATGTTTCATAATTGATTCCTTGAGGACCTGCTCCATGATTTTTCCAGGGACTGAGGTGAGGCTGACTGGCCTGTAGTTCCCCGGATCCTCCTCCTTCCCTTTTTTAAAGATGGGCACTACATTAGCCTTTTTCCAGTCATCTGGGACCTCCCCCGATCGCCATGAGTTTTCAAAAATAATGGCTAAGACTTCAGGTATTTCCACTCACAGACTGGATACCCTCTCAGCCTGGGTTCAACCCTTCTCCCCTCAGTTCAGTTCTTGCTTCCAGGTGTTTTTCAGTTTTCTCTTTGGATGGGGAGGCAGAGGAGAACCCCGATGATGTCACTCCCCTGCCTTACATAGCTCTTGTGTATGGTGGGAACCCTTTGTCTCCCAATGGAAGAACACTGGCATTCCAAGGGGTGGGTCCAGTGACTCAGACCCATGTCTCTGCAGACCTGTGGCAGCCGTTACTCGTAGGCCATCTGAAGGGTCTACAGGAAGACTAAAGCACTTTCACAGTCCATTGTCCTTGCTCATGGGCCTTTAGCCCTGTCTGGCTTTTCCATTGTTGTACCTGAAGGGCTAGTTGGGGGTGACACCCAAAGTAACACATTTGAAATACAGATACATAGTCAATATTCCTGATTTCAGATACAGAAATGATACAGGCATACACACTGGATAATCACATTCAGTAAATCATAACTTTTCCAATGATATCTTACAGGACCCATCTGGCATAAAGTATCTCTCAGTTATGTCATATCCATATTATAAGCATATTTTCATAAAGAATATGGAGTGAAACGTCACAGATAGATTAGATAAGACTCATGTGAATGCTGCTACCCTGATCACAGAAGCACTTTCTGCCACTTATACAGGATTTGTAAAAGTAGCCAGGCATGAAGCACATAAAGGCTGTCAGAATTAATGGCAGGGAGCACCTTGGGTGGGAAGACACAGGTGCAGAAATTTCTGTGGTTAGGAGAAGTAATGTACAAGAAAGTGACATCCTGCCAGGACAGATGGCAGAGCTTTTATTAGTAGGAGGTTACAAATACCTTGTGCCTTTGGCTAAAGTGCACATGGAAACTGAGAATTTGGAAGCTGTATTATCTGTAGCATAGAAGATTAGGGTTGGAAGAGACCTCAGGAGGTCATCTAGTCCAACCCCTGCTCAAAGCAGGACCAACACCAACTAAATCATCCCAGCCAGGGCTTTGTCAAGCCGGGCCATAAAAACCTCCAAGGATGGTGTGATAAATGAAAGGGGGAGGGAGGTAGCTCTTTTACGGACACCCAGCCAGCCAGTTAGCTATAAAAACCCTCTTAGTAGTCGTCCTCTACTTGCTGGGTTAAAAAGTCTCCCTGCATAGGTAAAAGGGAATGGTCACCTGACCAAAAGAGGGCTAGAACTTTTTAAAATTGGGGAAAAACATCCCCTTTGTCTGTCTGTGTTGTTCTCCTGAGAGCAGAAACAGGGTTGGAACTATGCTGTAAGAGCTTGGGCCAGGTATGAAAAAACATCAGTACTTACCTAGAAACTGCTCATTTGAAACCCCAAATATGTAAGTGGATCAGGAAATGTCGAGGAAGACATGAGTAGGTTTTTTTATTTTATTTCTTTATGGCTTGTGGATTCCTCTGTGCTAACCCCAAATTCTTTTGTTTTGCTTGTAACCTTTAAGCTGGACCTCAAGAAGTTATTTTGATGCTTAATCCTTATAAGTGGTTCTTTTTAAAATCTAGCAATAGTCTGATTTTTCAGATGTATTTTCTTTCGTTTTGTTCTTAATAAAATTTACATTTTTAAGAACCGGATTGGATTTTTGTGTCCTAAGAGGTTTGTGCACATGTTTAATTAGCTGGTGTGTTACCAGATTTGCCCGTTACTTTGGGGTACGCTAATTTATTAGGGTTACTCTTTGGGAGTGGGGGGGGTCTGTAATTCTATCAATGTACTGCTTGTGTCACTTGTGTTTTCATATGGAGCTCTACTTCTCCCTTCCGCACATCCCCTCCCAATGGAGCTCTCCTGCAGGACCTAGATTCCCCAGGGCTGGGTTCCTCCAGACCCAGAATCAGACAAACACACACATACATTAACAGAGCAAGTCTGAGTGGACCTGGTCAATCAGTACTCTCAAGCTGACCCCTTATATGCCCTGCACTCAATAGGCTGGGCCAAGCAGCACTTTCAGGCTGCCACCCTTATATGCCCTTGATCATAGGCGCCGACTCAGTGGGTGCTCTGGGGCTGGAGAACCCAGAAGGAAAAATTGGTGGGTGCTCTGCACCCATCAGCAGCGCTCTGCCCCAGCTCACCTCCGCCTCCTCCCCTGAGCGCGCTGCCACGTCCTCCTTCTCCCCCATCCCTCCCAGCGCTTGTGCTGCCAAACAGCTGTTTCGCGCGGCAAGCAGTGGGAGGGAGGGGGAGGAGGAGGAACGGGGCGCACTCGGGGAAGAGGCGGGGCCGGGGATTTGGGGAGGGGTCCAATAGGGGCAGGGAGGGGGCAGAGTCGGGGTGGGGCCGGGGGGCACAAGCACCACCCGCACCAAGGAAAGTTGGCAGCTGTGCCCCTGGACTCAGTAGTCTGGGTCGAGCATCACTTCCAAGCTACCACCCTCTTATGTCATAGGTTCAGCACGTCCCTATCCCCACTTTCATGTTACAATTGTTCTGGTAGTAGTCCACTTGATGAGCAAACCCCACAGTATTTTTGGGCACTACAGGGATCTTTAGCTTAGGTAAGAGGAGCGTTGCTGCAGAGTAAATAGTGAAGCTAAAACCACAAAAGAGTAAAGTTCAGAGAGAGTGGGAGGGAAGCAACCAGCTTAACCATAAAAGTTATTTATTGTATAATAGTGATAACTACACAAGGAGCCTAAACAAACATAACCGTTACATTATTAAAGATTCCAAAGGTCAGATATAGAAAACGATACCTGATCAAACAAGTGAGGGTTAAAAATTTATACCTGAGGTAGAAAAGAAAACAGAGAGAGAGAGCGCGCGCGCATGCGCACACGCACTGGGGTCTCACCACTCTATGAAGCTTGAACTGGTCGGGGGTCCCAGGTGATGGTGGTAGCTCAGGGTCCTGAGTGCTGGAGACAGGCAGAGCCCCCAGCACGATCAGTCAGGAGAAGACAAAGTCCCAGTGGAGCTGATGCAGAGTTTGGATGCAGGCATCAGAACCCTTAAATTGAGCAAGGGTCGGGGTTTTGGTAGGGAAACAATAATGGCTCAAGGGAGAACACTAGATTTGTTTATGGGTAAACTGAAGACTCAAGGGTTTTCTTTAGGCTAGACAATAGGAGCTGATCACTCCTAGCTATGGGTAGTGTTCCTTCCAGGGAGCTCACAATGCAGTTAGGCAGCTTCAATATTTTGGATGTCAATCAAGGATTCATTACTAGAATTGGTCTGATAACTGCTGAGCTGGGTGAGTGCAGATGTAGTAGGTTCATTAACATCTGGAGCAGAGATTCCCCCATGATGCAGTGCATCCCTGCTTTTCTGGTCCCATAGTTCAGTGTGGTTCTTGCCTTGGAATCTCTGTTCTCCATTCTGTATGCTAATGGAGATGCCGCCCTGTCCCAACTTTGATGCAGATGAGGCTAGGAGAGTTGCCTTAATCCTGTCACCCTTGTCAGGAGGGGTTAAGGTGCATCTCCCACGGCCTTTTCATTGCTTTCTGTAAGTCTTTCTTCTGATCGGTTTTGGTTCAAGCAGAGGCTGGGGGGGGTCCTTCATGAGTCAGGCTGGATACTGCACCCTGGTTCCCCAAGAACACAGAGCTGACTGGTATCAGGTGGCAACAGCTGATTTCCTTTGTTTTTCCTTTCTCAGCTCTTCCCCAGAGGGGGAGTGAAAGGGTACCCCACAGGAAGGAATTCCCAAGTGTGCCTTCCTGGGCTCTCAACGGGTTTTTTTTTTTTTTTGCACTTGGGTGGCAGCAGCATCTACCGATTCAAGGTCAGAGAAAAGCTGTAACCTTGGGAGTTTGATACCAGCCTGAAGTGGCCAGTATTAATTTTTAGAATCCTTGCGGGCTCCCACCTTCTGCACTCAGACTGCCAGAGTGGGGAATCAGCCTTGACAGGTGGAGATTCCACCGCCTCCCTAGGTAACCCATTCCAGTGCTTCACCACCATCCTATATAGTTTTTCCCCAATATCCAACCTTCCCCACTGCCACTTGAGACCATTACTCCTTGTTCTATCATCTGCCATCACTGAGAACAGCCTAGTTCCATCCTCTTTGGAACCCCCCCCTTTCAGGTAGTTGAAGGCTGCTATCAAATCCCCCCTCACTCTTCTCTTCTGCAGACTAAATAACCCCAGTTCCCTCAGCCTCTCCTCATAAGTCATGTGCCCCAGCCCCCTAATAATTTTTGTTGCCCTCTCCTGGACTCTCTCTAATTTGTCCACATCCTTTCTGTAGTGGGGGCCCCAAAACTGGATGGAATAATCCAGATGTGGCCTCATCTGTGCCGAATAGAGGGGAATAATCACTTCCCTCAATCTGCTGGCAATGCTCTTACTAATGCAGCCCAATGTGCCGTTAGCCTTCTTGGCAACAAGGACACACTGTTGACTCATATCCAGCATCTCATCTACTGTAATCCCCAGGTCCTTTTCTGCAGAACTGCCGCTTAGCCAGTCGGTCCCCAGCCTGTAGCAGTGCATGGGATTCTTCTGTCCTAAGTGCAGGACTCTGCACTTGTCCTTGTTGAACCTCATTTGATTTCTTTTGGCCCAATCCTCCAATTTGTCTAGATCACTCTGGACCGTATCCCTAGCCTCCAGTGTATCTACCTCTCCCCCTAGCTTAGTGTCATCCTCAAACTTGCTGAGGGTGCAATCCATCCCATCATCCAGATCATTAATGAAGATGTTGAACAAAAGCGGCCCCAGGACCGACCCCTGGGGCACTCCGCTTGATACCGGCTGCCAACTAGACATCAAGCCATTGATCACTACCTGTTGAGCCTTTCGATCTAGCCAGCTTTCTGTCCATTCATAGTCCATTCATCCAGTCCATACTTCCTTAACTTGCTGGCAAGAATACTGTGGAAGACTGTATCAAAAGCTTTGCTAAAGTCAAACTATATCACGTCCATCGCTTTCTCCATATCCACAGAGCCAGTTATCTCATCATAGAAGGCAATCAGGTTGGTAAGGCATGACTTGCCCTTGGTGAATCCATGTTGACTGTTCCTGATCACCTTCCTCTCCAAGTGCTTCAAAATGGTTTCCTTGAGAACCTGCTCCATGATTTTTCTGGGGACTGAGGTGAGGCTGTAGTTCCTGTAGTTCCCTGGAGTCTCCTTCTTCCCTTTGTTAAAGATGGGCACTATATTTGCCTTTTTCCAGTCATCCGGGACCTCCCCTGATTGCCATGAGTTTTCAAAGATAATGGCTAATGGCTCTGCAATCACATCCACCAACTCCCTCAGCACCCTTAGAGACATTAGATCCGTCCCCATGGACTTGTGCATGTCCAGCTTTTCTAAATAGTCCTTAACCTGTTCTTTCACCACTGAGGGCTGCTCAGCTCCTCCCCATACTGCGCTGCCCAGTGCAGCAGTCTGGGACCTGACCTTATCTTGCCTCCCCCATTCAGGAAGGGTCCCACACTTTCCCTGACCACCTTCTTGTTGCTAACATACATGTCAAAACTCTTCTTGTTACCCTTCACGACCCTTGCTAGCTGCAACTCCAATTGTGCTTTGGCCTTCCTGATTACACCCCCGCATGCTTGAGCAATATTTTTATACTCCTCCCCAGTCATCTGTCCCATTTTCCACTTATTGTAAGCTTCCTTTTTGTGTTTAAGCTCACCGAAGATTTCTCTGTTAAGCCAAGTTGTCACCTGCCATATTTGCTGTTCTTTCTGCACATCAGGATGGTTTGCTCCTGTGCCCTCAATAAGGCTTCTTTAAAATACAGCCAGCTCTCCTGGGCTCCTTTCCCCCTCATATTAGCCTCCCAGGGGATCCTGCCCATCAGTTCCCTGAGGGAGTCAAAGTCTGCTTTTCTGAAGTCCAGGGTCCGTATTCTGCTGCTCTCCTTTCTTCCTTTTGTCAGGATCCTGAACTCAACCATCTCATGGTCACTGCTGTCCAGGTTGCCACCCACTTCTACTTCCGCTGCCAATTCTTCCCTGTTTGTGAGCAGCAGGTCAAGAGGAGCATGGCCCCTAGTTGGTTCCTCCAGCACTTGCACCAGGAAGTTGTCCCCAACTGTCATAACTATAAAGGGAAGGGTAACAGCCCTTCTGTGTACAATACTATAAAATCCCTCCTGGCCAGAGACTCCAAAATTCTTTTCCCTGTAAAGGGTTAAGAAGCTCAGGTAACCTGGCTGACACCTGACCCAAAGGACCAATAAGGGGACAAGATACTTTCAAATCTTGGTGGGGGGAAGGCTTTTGTTTGTGCTCTTTGTTTTGGGGGGAGTTCGCTCTTGGGACTAAGAGGGACCAGACATCAATCCAGGCTCTCCAAATCTTTCTGAACAAGTCTCTCATATTTCAAACTTGTAAGTACACCCAGGCAAGGCATGTGAGTTTTATCTTTGTTTCTCAACGTGTAAATGTACATTTTGCTAGAGTGTTTACCTCTGTTTGCTGTAACTTTGAACCTAAGGCTAGAGGAGGATTCCTCTGGGCTCTTTAAGTTTGATTACTCTGTAAATCTATTTTCCATCCTGATTTTACAGAGATGATTTTGACCTTTTTCTTTAATTAAAAGCCTTTTTAAATAACCTGATTGATTTTTCCTTGTTTTTAGATCCAAGGGGATTGGATCTGGATCCACCAGAAGTTGGTGGGAGAAAGGAGGGGGATAGTTAATTTCTCCTGGTTTTAAGATCCAAGGGGTTGGATCTGTGTTCACCAGGGAATTGGTGAAGAGTCTCTCAAGGCTACCCAGGGAAGGGAGTTAGCCCATTGGAAGTGGTGGCAGCGGACCAGATCTAAGCTGGTAGTTAAGCTTAGAAGTTTTCATGCAGACCCCCACATCTGTACCCTAAAGTTCAGAGTGGGGAAGGAACCTTGACACCAACACTCTCCAAAAACTTCCTGGATTGTCTGTGCAGTGCTGTATTGCTCGCTCAGCAGATGTCAGGGTGATTGAAGTCCCCCATGAGAACCAGGGCCTGTGATCTGGAAACTTCTGTTAGTTGTCTGAAGAAAGCTTCATCTAACTCATCCTCCTGGTTAGTCGTGGATAACAACCCTATAGATTTATTACTGGGAAAGGATTTCTTCTGTGTAGCTCGGGCTGTCTAGGGGTCTGCCTGCAGCAAGGAGGAATATTATGCTGAAACCCTGGAGGAAAAGGGTAAAGTCCCAGAAACTGCGGAGGGAATGGGAGTAACTCTTGATTCCTCTGCAACAGTGGAAAACTGTATGCTTCCAGGTATGTGTGAGGTTGAGACCAGCTCCTGCCCTGTAGCTAAAGGTGGCGCCTCCTCCAGGGAGGAGCGGAGTGTGTTGCCTGTCAATGAAAAAAATGTCCAGGTAGGTAGCTGCCAGCAGAGAGCAGATAAGAAAGGGACAGACCCCACTCTAGGGTGCATAGGGAGATGTGTCCTAGAGGGGAGCCCAGAGAAGCGTGATGGAATCGTAGAGACAACTGAGGAGGTCAGCGAGACGCCTGTCCAGGCTATTAGCTGTGAGCTCTTCACAGCTAGACAGGGGATAGATCCCACTCTAGAGAACACAGAGTTGTGTGTCTTAGAGGGGGTCCCAGAAGAGGAAGCTCAGAAAGAATTAGTGGGAGTACAGGAAGGTCTCCTCACCGATTACATAGGGAGGGGGTTGCCCAGGACAGAAAGGCTGGTTCAGCGTCTGTGTACCCAGGTACCCAACCTGTGGCTCAGGTTTTGAGAGGGAACTATGTAATTGACCTCCTGGAAGGGACCAGTCACACAACTGACCTCTTGGGGATAGAGAGAGAGGTGATGGAGGGTATCCCAATCCAGGTTTCCACTTTTTCAGTATGCTGTTCCTGGTGTACTTGTGAAAACTAACTCTGTCTCTTTAAGGCAGGATGGAGATCTTACTGAAGAGTTGTTTGTCTGTGAAAATAAATTAAATAAATAAATAAATAAATTAATGGAGATATCCTATCTCCTAGAACTGGAAGGGACCTTGAAAGGTCATCAAGTCCAGCCCCCTGCCTTCACTAGCAGGACCAAGTACTGATTTTGCCCCAGATCCCTAAGTGGCCCCCTCAAGGATTGAACTCTCAACCCTGGGTTTAGCAGGCCAATGCTCAAACCACTGAGCTATCCCTCCCCCCAAAATGCTAATGACCCCTCAGACAAAGAGAAGGAGGGAATTTCATAGGCTGGTAAGATACAAACAGCAGCTGGAAAAGAGTTGCTGAGAAAAGACACACCTCTTAGCTCAGAGAATACCGATCACAACAACCCCCTAGGAAAAGGGGGTGGGGAAAGTCCCAGTGCTGGAAGTGGAAATCATAAGGAAACCCCAAGACAAGGTCCCCTCCCATCCTTACTTCACCAAAACCCCAAAGACACACAAACTGAAAACCCTTACTGAAGGGGGACACTGGAAAAAACACGGAAGGGGAAGAAACACCAGTAACTGAACACATGCTGAGGTTCGGGGAGGAGCTGAAAGGCACAATGGGTATTGAAGAAGCCAGACTGTCTAAACAGAAGGCGTGGTATGATAAAGACACTTGGAAACGCCTACCTGTGATAAAAACTTTGGTGTTATTGTTACAGCTCATGATACAAAGTTTGTTGCTAGTGATAAACCTTATGACAAAGAATTTGGTGCTGTAAAAAGGTGTCACATGCATAATCATTGGGAAAAGCTCCTGGCCGTGCTAGGAGTGGTATCACCTATAAGGATACTGCTTCTTAGCTAATGCCTGTAAATAGGCTTAAAGCTTGTTACAGCAGGGAAACCATAACAGGCCTGGTCTGCTGGGTGGAAGGGGAAACTGAGGCACACCACATCATGGCATTAATGGCTACATGCCACGATACCTGCACTCTAGAAGACATTAATATCTGCATTACGTTAACAATGCAGCACAAAAAGAGGTTTTCTGGCAATCCAGAAAAAGAAACTCAGCACTTTGCAAGAACATCTATGGGGGACACCACAATGTTTGATAACACTTGGAAGTTGTATAGCCAAAACCTAAAGAGAACCTTAGGCACATAGCTCCACATTAGTCAGTGACTTAACCCGCCAGCAGTAAACTAAGGGGGGAGGTGTGACATTCCAGTCACGGAGTAACCGGGCAATGCTCTGGAACTACTCCATATGAGCTAGTCGGGACTCTGGGGGAGCCTCCTCTCTCTGACCAGATGGTTGCCAGGGTAAGAAGCTTCCACCTTCCTGGGTTTGACCTCAGAGCATTCCGCATCCCCTTCCACACCGTGCGCTTCCCGCAGCGAGTCCGCACAGGCGGGGCTCCTGGGGAAGCCAGAGGGCCCTGCACCCCAACTCCGCAGTCGGCAGTGACTCGTAGCTGCCAGTAAAACAGAAGGTTTATGAGTTGACAGGAACACAGCGTAGAACAAAACTTGTTAGCACAAAGATCAGTGACTTTCAGCCAAGTCCATCTTGGCGAGTCCTAGGCCAGACACCCTGGACTCCCCCCTCTTCCAGTCCCCCCAAGCAGACAGCCCAGCTTCCAGCGACCCAACCTCAGACACCCCCGTTGCTCCTCCTCCTTGTCTGTGTCTCGCTCCCAGGCAGAGTCACCTGGTCATCAGCTGGTTGCATCCCCCTCCTGGGTCTCAGATTACCAAGGGCACTGGCCATAGCATACAGAAGCCTCACCTGCCCCAAGGGTCTCAGGCAGTCACCCACCCCTATTTCACCACCGAGGCATTGGTGCAGCACACAGGGAAACTGAGGCACACAGTATTAATGTAAAACTCACATAGGCTCAACAGTAAGACTCACATACAACATAAGGGAAAATCCCCACTTCATCACATCTCTCCCCCCCTTTGAGACTGAACGGAGTGAGGTCACTTTAGCCAGCGACCTGGGGAAGTTCAGCCCCCCCAGACCGGGACAAAGCATCAGCTATAACATTCGCACTCCCCTTCACATGGCCCACCTCCATCTCATATTCCTTGAGGGACAGACTCCACCTCAGGAGCTTGGCATTGGTCCCTTTCATCTGGTGCAGCCACGGGAGGGTGAGTGGTCAGTGGACACAGTGAAGTGGCGTCATAATAGATTTGGCTGCAGCCTTTTAAGAGCCTACCCCAGGGCCAGGCATTCCTTCTCCATGGCCGCATAGCTCTGCTCCCAGGTCAGCAGCTTCCTGCTCAGGTACATGATGGGGTGTTTCTCCCCCTTTGCATCAGTGTGCATCGGCACCACACCCAGCCCTGTGTCCGAGGCAGCGATGAACACCATAAAGGGCTTGTCAAAGTCTGGGTTTCCCAGGACCGGGCCCTTGACCAGATCGTCCTTCAGCACGCAGAGAGCCCTCTGGCCCGGTCCAGATCAGCTTGTCTGGCTTCCCCTTCTTGCATAACTCCATGATGGGAGCTGACACAGAGCTAAAGTGGGGCACAAACCTCTGGTAGTGCCCTGCCATCCCACTAAAGGCCTGAGCCTGTTTCTTAGTCTGGGGCAGAGGCCAATATCCAATCACCTCCACCTTGGTGGGCTCTGGCTTTAGGCACCCACTCCCCATCTTGTGGCCCAGGTACAATATCTCTTCCATCCCACCTTGCACTTGCCAGTCAGCCCTGCATCCTGGAGGCAACCCAGCCCCCTCTTCACCTGGGACACACGTTCCTCCCAGCTCTGGTGAACAACACAAATATCATCCATGTACACTAGGGTAAAATTCTCCATCCCCCTCAGTAACTCATCCACCTGGCGCTGGCATATGCCTCCTTGAGGCCGAAAGGTAGGACCAGGGATTTGTACAGCCCCAAAGCGGTGACAAAAGTAGGTTTCAACCTGGTATCTTGATGCCAGTAGCCTTTGGTGAGATCCCCTGGTCATGGGGTACCGAGTCCCCCCCAACTTGTCAAGGATCTCGTCAGGCCCAGGCATAGGGCAGGCACCAGACATGGTGATGGCACTGAGCTTCCGATAGGCCACACAGAATGGGATCGACCCATCTTTTCTGAGGACCAGCACCATGGGAGAGACCCCGGGGCTGGTGGATGGCTGGATCACCCCTAAAGCCAACATGTCTCTGACTTCTCCCTCCAGGGCCTGGGCTGTGTTCCCAGTTACTCTGAATGGGGAACACCTGATGGGAGGGCTGGCTCCTATCTCCACCCAGTGGACAGCTTGGTTAGTGAGCTCAGACTGGTTGGAAAACAGCTGTTGGTACGAATGCAACGCCTGTCTGATTTCTGCCTGCTGGGCAGGGGCTAGCCAGTTAGAGAGGAATCTGGTGGCACCTTAAAGACTAACATTTATTTGGGCATAAGCTTCCGTGGGTAAAAACCTCACTTCTTCAGATGCATGGAGTGAAAATTACAGAGACAGGCATAGATATACTGACACATGAAGAGAAGGGAGTTACCTTACAAGCAGAGAACCAGTGTTGACAAGGCCAATTCAGTCACGGTGGATGTAGTCCACTCCCAATAATTGATGAGGAGGCGTCAGTACCGAGAGGGAAAATTGCTTTTGTAGTGAACCAGCCACTCCCAGTCCCTATTTAAGCTCAAATTAATGGTGTTAAGTTTGCAAATGAATTGTAGTTCAGCAATTTCTCTTTGAAGTCTGTTTCTGAAGCTTTTTTTTTTTTTTTGAAGTGTTTTTTTACCCACGAAAGCTTATGCCTAAATAAATCTGTTAGTCTTTAAGGGGCCACCGGCCCTGTTATTTTTGTGGATACAGACTAACACAGCTACTCCTCTGATACTGGTCAGAGAGGTGTATTGATTCCAGCCAACGGCCGGCTCCTGTCTCAGGGAAGAGACCCATCGGGGATCTTCCCCCCTCTCCCACTGGCAACAAACGGCCAGTACCAGCCTCTCCCTGTCACAGTACAGCTCCATCACATTGACATGGTCCCCTCAGTGGCTGTGAGCCCGGTGGGGCAGTTCCACCGCATCGTTCTCCTCATTCAGCTGCTTGGCGACCTTGAAGGGCCCGTCCCAGGCAGCTTGTTCTTCCTCACTGGGAGGAGAACCATCACCTGGTCCCTGATGGCATAGAAGCGGGCACGCGCTGAGTGGTTGTGCCAGACCTTCTGCCTCCCTTGGGCCCTGGCTAGGTTCTCCCTGGACGGACCCATGAGCTCAGCGAGTTTTCTCCTCCCATTCGTCCCTCACCAAGTCCAGGGGTCCCTTCACTCTATTCCCATACAGCAACTGCAAAGGAGAGAACCTCATGGATTCCTGGGCCCTTCCCTGTACATGAACAGCAGGTGGGGTAAATACTTATCCCAGTCCTGCAGAAGCTGGCCCAGGAAAGTCTTCAGCATCATCTTCAGGGTCCCATTAAATCTCTCCACCAGCCCGTTGGACTGAGGGTAATACGCCGAGGCCCAGGTGTGCCAGACCCCACATGTCTCCCACAAGCACTGGAGCAGGGTTCACATGAAGTTGGACCCCTGGTCTGTAAGGGCCTCCTTGGGAAACCCCACTCTGCTGAAAATGGTCAGCAGCACATCTGCTACAGTGTCTGCCTCGATAGAGGACAGAACCACTGCCTTTGGGTTACAGGTACCAAAATTTACCCCCACCCGAATGTTTTTTTTCCCCTGCCTGGGTCGCCTTGCTGAGGGGCCCCACTATGTCCATGGCCATCTTCTGAAAAGGCTCCTCTATGACAGGCAGGTGTCTCAAGGCTACTTTACCCTTGTTCCAGGCCTTCCCCACCCACTGGCAGGGGTCGCAGGACCTGCAGTACTGCTGGACTGCGTCAAAGACTCCGGGTCAGTAAAGGTTCTGTTGCAGCCTCTCCCGGATGCGCTGGATCCCCTGGTGTCCCGAGAGGGACATCATGGGCCAGGTACAGCAGCCTCCAGCGGTACTTCTGGGGGACTATCAGCTGCCTCCTGATCCTCCATGGTTCCCTTCCCCTGGGGGATCCCATTCCTAGTACAGGAATCTCTTCTCCCAGAGGAATCTTTCCCTGCAGCCTTCCCCATGCTGTGGCCAGCAAGTTCCCTGAGCTTCTCTAAGGAGGGGTCCTTCTGCAGCTCAGCCTGGAATTCAGTGAAACCAGTTCCCTCTCACTGCCTGCAGTCACAGCCCTCCAGACTGGAGCACTGGGATTTGGGCTCTCTTGGTGAAGAGCCCCCATCTTGATCTTGGCCACCCTCTGACCAGGCGTCTGTCACCAGCAGTGCCCGTTTAGCTGCTTCCCCCTGCCCTGGGGCCTCTTGCATCTCTGGACAAGGCAGCCCTGGTTGGCAGCCATCCCGCCCTGGCTGTGGTTCCCCACACTCAGCTGGGGTCTCTGATCCCCCCGGGCTCAGTTTCACCCCTGCTGTCCCAGTGAGGGCAGGCAGCGAGCCTGGTGCTTTGCTCACAGCATCAGAGCCAGCGTGAGCCACCTCCCCCCACATGCAGGGGGGTGGGGAGCATCTCTCTGTCCCACTCAGCTCCAGGGCTCTGGTTACAGACAGGCAGGGCAGCTGAGCTTAGCAACTCCTCCCCCGCAGAGAGCAGAGGCCACAGGTCCAGCTGCGCCCCAGACTGCCTGTGCTGTGGCACTTGTGTTCCCTTGGCAAGGGCTCAGTTTCACCACTCTTCAGGGGCAACAGAGCTTCTGGGCACGGCTGAGAGAAAAGCAGCAAAAGCACATACCTGCCTACTGCTGTGGGTGCATCTGAGGACAAAAGACAGCCCCTCAGAGCCCCGGTGCAGATACTCAAGGGCTTCCCCAGCAAGTTAGTTCATTTTCCAGCTCAGTTCACTGCCGCAGATGTGGGGCGAGCTGGTGTTTGACATGCCAGCCACCGAAATGGCATCTCCCTCTTCAAAACAACCTCCCCGAGCATGATGGGAATGGCACGTTCGCCAGGGCTCCATAGTCCTGAGATCTGCCCCACTGGGACACCGGCTCTTCAGAGGGATGCCTGTGGGGGCAGAACTGTATTTTCTGAATTTTTCAATGTATGTTCTTTCGAGCATGTGCGCTAGACTCCTGGCTGGGGGTCCGACATGCACAGGAAGTAGCAGCAGCTGCTCATTTAATAACAGCACAAGACCTGGACTCCAGCACCAAGGCTATGAATTGAATCAGCTGCTAAAACAATGCCCTCTCCTCCACGTTCCCTTGGCAAAGGCACCTGCACTCAGCAGCCCACTGGGCACCAAACGCCAACAGTGGGCTTGCAGGAGACACAGGCGTGGGCGTGGATGGGAATGAGGTCTGTATGGAGTAAAGCGGAGCAAGTTTCCCAGGCAGCCGCTCCGAAGAGCCGTCACAGCATGGAGCTTCAGGCCACGGGGGCAACGCAGGGGCTGCGCGCCCGTCTCACAAGCAGCGACCCGGTGCTGAAATAACAGAGGCCAGCAGCTGCAGCCAAGCTCCTCAGAAGTCACCCTCCACCCATCATTATTAGGCTTATGCTCAAGCCAGTGTCCCTAAAGCAGGCCAATGCATCTGCCCCGCAGATGGCTGTGATCAAAGCGCTCGGCAATCAAGGAGAGTGACCAGTGTCCAAATGGCAGTGCAGCCCCCAACCAATTCCCATGGTCCAAATGGAGCAGCAGAGAGGCCAGGGCAGGGCACATCACACCTGTTACTCACTCTCAGGCACTCTGAACATGGCTCTGCTCACTGCAGAAGAGGTCCTGTCTCCTCAGGCAGGCACATCTGCTGACTGAACTGCCCTGGACTCCTGCCAGCCCTGCAGAGCCAACACAACAAACCAGCAAAGCCAGCGTGGCTCTCGGAGGGCAGGCTGGGTTGGCACCTCTGCCCTGGCATCACCTTCACCCAGCTAGCAGGGGGCTCCCGGAGGCAGCTCAGCCTGTTCAGACAGAACTGCATGCCGCAAGGTGATTTTTGAAAACAGGGTTCTGGGTGCTGAAGTTAAAAATGTCGTTCCTGACACTGATAACATGCCAGTCACCTGGCTTGACCTATTTCTGGGAGGTGCTCAGAGGGGGGCGGTCTGAGAACATTAGCTAATTCTGGCTTGCATAAGGAATGGGACAGCTTTAAAATGTTCTCTGTATTGTTTATCTTACCATAACTCAGTGGCGCGACCTAATTTGGACGCTGTGTGATCATCCCATTTTAGAGGACAGTGCAGAACTAGTGGGGAACAGAGAATGATCAAGGCCTGGAAAACTCTCAAATGAAGATACCAAAAACAAACAAACAAAAAAAAAAACCCCAACAACCCAGATTGTAACCTTGGAGGAGACAAGATAAATGTCTATAAAACAGTGACAGGTTCCGGCGAAGGTGCTTCTGTTCTTTCTGCCTCTTAACACAAGAGCAAAGACCTTCCATTGAATTACAAGGCGGCACGATCAAAACCGACACAAGGAAATAATTTTTCACACAACGTGTAATTAAACTGTGAAAGTCATTGCCACAGGAAACCACTGAGGCTAAGAACTTAAGATTCAAAAAGGGACTGGACATTTATGGGAATTAACAAAAAAACCCATACATGTGGGCGGGATATTAAACCTTGGCTTCAGAGTTGAGCCCCCAGGATGAGACCTGATGAGGAGAGGAGATTATTTCACCTCTCTTACTAGGGGTTCTTACACCTTTCTCTGAAGCAGCTGGTGCTGGTGGCTGGGCTAGATGGGGTTCAGTTCTGATCCAGTCTGGCAATTCCTATGTTCCTAGAGGACCCTGCAGCCAGGGCAGATGTGCAGAGAGATGAAAGAAGAGGGCAAGGTTTAACTTAACACCCATATGAATTTATTCAATCCAGAGTCCATAGTAGAGTGCAATGATGAGAAATGGGACTTGTTCGGATAATCAGCTCTCTTTATGAAACAGAGACACAACTCTGAGAAACTCCTTAATGTCCTAAACACCTGCACAATGGAACGGCGCTCACAATGATTACTGGATGAGTTTGACTTTAAATACAGAGATACGGGGGTTCTCTCCCATGGATACAGCACATCACATGAATGCCACCAAATTCTCAATCCCTACCCGCCCCAAAGTTACTGGAATAGAAAATAAAAAGCTTTGGAGTCAGAGGACCATAGCAGCTTCCCCCCTTCGCTTTCTGTCCAGTATCCAAGGGGGAGAGTGGAAAGTTAGGCTTTTTTTAAAAATTAAAGTTAGAGCAGGTTAGTCCTTTTTCTTGTCCTCTACTGTTTTCTCCGTCTGGGCCCCAGGGGAGCCATCGGCCACGTCCTCTGTCACTGGGGCAGGGAAGCCATCAGCCAGGCCCTCCTTTATCACCCCCTGGGTGCTTGTTGCCTCCCCATCCGGTAGCAGTGCAGGGGCACAGTCCACTGGAGTGGTACCTTGTGTTAGCTGAGGGACTTGGCCCTCCCCACTTATCCCGAATTCGTTGACGCGCGTCAGATCCACCCGGTAGATCCAGCGCTGATACAGGTAAATGAAGAAGACGACATCTGTGGGAAGAGAGCAGAGCGAGCATAAACAGCAGGCAAACCCCAGGCCAGATGCCCAGTTCTCTGAACTGCCCAGTTCTCGGTCCCCCATGGCCTATAAGTGCCTCGTGAACTGCTTGGCAAGAGACCCCCAGGCATGAGTGACAGCATAGCTCAGCTGCAGCCCACAAGGGAGATGCTGAGGCCCTGGGGCAGAGAGGAGGAGGAAAGCTCTCTTTTCTCATGCTGCATGGGGAACTCACAGGCCAGCCCATGGAGCCATCACTGGACTCCTGGAAGGCTCAGTGGGAGAAGGGCCATGCAGCTGCAATAAGCCGAAAGAAGTGGGGTCTTGAGTGCTGGGATCAGACACTGGTAGGGTCCCAGCTAAGCCTGGGCGATCCCCACACTGGCTGGGGAGACCCATGCTACACCCCCATCGCCAAGTAGCACGGCATGCTCCAGGCCTGTACGACACATTTGTAAAGAAGACGCATTGGCAGGGGATGGGAGGCTGGCACTGAGCCCCTTACCGTCTCGGAGGCAGCCTATCCTGTACATCATGGGCATTTTGATCACAAAGGCAAAGAGGTCATCGATGAAGGTGTTGAGTGCTTTGTAGGTGAGCATCCTCCAGGGGAGGTGGGCTACTGACTTCAGTTTGTAGTTTATGAACAGCTGCGGAGTCATTGTAATAAAACCTGGGGAGAAAGAGGGAGAAGTCAGGCGGTGGGCCCCTAGGCTAACTCCAGCCAAGGAATGTACAGTGTGTGTCTGGGACAGGCTGGATGCCAACAGAGCTGGCTCGGGCCATGGAGTTGTATCCTTGCAGAAATAAGGGCAAGCCTTGCGCACAGCAGCTCTGCCATAAAGCAGGCCCCAATCTCTACGGAGTTCACCACAGAGTCCCAAGAATAAATTGCTGAGGCAGAGGGAGAGACCGTCTCAGCTATTTGAAATGGCAGAGTCACATTTTTTGCAGCGAGGCCAATCAGCCACCGAACCAGCTACTGAAGGATGGGGAGGCATTCCTCATGACTTGAGCCCAAGCCGATGTGCAAGTTGCTGGGCTGGACAGGATTCTCTGGCCTGTGCTGGGCAGGTGATCAGACTGGATGAGCAGAGTGGTTCCTTATGGCCTTAAAATCTATTAAATACAAGAAGGCTGCTCAAAACAGCAGGCACTGCAAGGAAGAAGGCGCCTGAGCCAGTAGTGGTGAGATTACATGAAGGGCCCGAGGCAGCCGATGCTAAGAGCAGGACAGTGGGAGGCAGAGAGGAGGAGGAGGCAGGCTGCCACAAGCCCAGGGAGTGCTTTAAAACAAAGACCAGTTGGCCTGGAATCTGAAAGGAACAGGGAGCCATAGCTTTGGGAGGCTGGTCAGCAGCCAAGCAAGTGAAAACAAAGGGAGTTTGGTTTTCAATGCAGGTCGGGTGTTCTGTGGGTGAATTGCAACACGTTAGCGAAGGGAGGTCATGGCAGCCTTGCAGAGATCAGGAGACTGCAGGTCAGGGTGGACTGATTTAAATCACCTATCAGGAAACCTTGATTTAAATCACTGATTTTAATCTTGCTTTGCATTGGCACTGTTTAGTTCTTTTCCTAAAGAAAGGTCAATTCTCACTGGTTGGTAACAATTAAAACATGCTGATTTGCAACTACCTTTACATTCCATCAGTGTTTCTATTGGCTAGCCTGGAGGATACACTATATCTATACATATTTTAACCAGTTATATAGCTTAACATACATTTATTCAGATTCTTAATTTTTATTTTATTATCTGAGAAAATGGTGAATGATGTTTCTTATTTACTACAGGATTAATTTTTACTTGTGATTTATCTCAAGTTGCATTTGCATGGAAAAAAAATGCAAAGAAAAAAAAATCAAAGCATTTAAAAATTGTTCCAGTAGTTAAATAAAACTACTGGATATATAAGGGGGGGGGGAATAATTTTTACCAAACGTGTTATGCATTTAAAACTGATTTACTGAAGAAAGGAAGTATTATCTGTAGCTAGTAAACTGAACCAATTGTTTCTAGTCACTATGGCCTTCAAGACTTTAGAACTAATAGATCTCATCCTCTCACCTTGGTTTTATTCGTCGATTGGAAGAGGAAAACAAGTTTTCCTGCTTTTCAACTCCCAATCGGTTTCTCAGCTCTGAATTAACCAGTTGAATAAATGGAGACAAAGGAAAACTCTCTGAACTTGCAGAGGTGACCACTGCTGTCAAAATCACTTTGGTAAACTCAGGGTCCAGACGCTTAGCCAGAGACTTCCACCATTTCAGTGGCTTGACTTTCTTTAAAACTTTGGCAGCACACACAAACTGCTTAATATTATTAAAATCACTACAATTAAATAAAAAATAGATTGTAGATTTAGTCCTTAATACAGGCTGTCATAACTGCACATTGAATTTTAAATAATGTTGGTTTTAAGAAGAAAGATGTATTGTATTTAAATTAAAAAAAATCTAATCGAAAATCTGATTAAAAAACAAACCAACGGTTAGCCCCTGCTGCAGGTGGGACAGCCAGAGGCCTCCTCACGGGCTCCATCTGAAACAAGCAGCAGTCACGGACTGCGAAAGCTCCAAGGTGGCAGCATAATGGGGAATGTGCAGGCCCTAGTGACAAATGCAGACATGGCCTTAGTGTGAATGCTCTGCTGTGGAGGAGAAAATGAACAGCTAAAGTCACTGGAAGAGAAAGGAAACAACTGGATACAGCAGGTTCTTTCAAGTGTTCAGGGAACTTTGCCCAATGGGAATAACCCACACATTGCCCAGAGGGGGGAGATGGGAGAAGATGGCATCAAGGAAAACAAGAAGATGTGGGAAAAATCAATCAGGAACTTTAATCTTCCTTTCCCATTTCCTCCCCCCGCAGACAGTCTATCCTAGACAGAAGGAAAACGCTGAGGACTTATCTACATGTCAAGCCAGGACATGCATCTACAGCTCACCAGCTTTCCACATAGTAAACTCACCACACTGTCACTGCTACAGTTGCTTCGGAGTGCAGTGTGCAAAGCTGCACTCCGGCACTTTCACTGTGCTATGGTAGCGATCACATGGGACTCTAGTGTGCAGCAAGCTGGTGCCTTGCAGACAGGGCTGGTGCAAGGAAGTTTCGCGCCCTAGGTGAAACTTCAACCTTGCGCCCCGCCCCCCACAGCCCTGCAGCAGCCCCCCCCCCCCGACGCCCCCCCCCCTGCGGCAGCTCCCCACCCCAGCTCACCTCTGCTCTGCCTCCTCCCTGAGCATGCTGTCCCCGCTCTAATTCTCCTCCCCTCCCAGGCTTGTGGCACCAAACAGCTGATTGGCGCCACAAGCCTGGGAGGCGGGAGAAGTGGAGCAGCAACGGCGTGCTTGGGGAGGGGAGCCCTGCGATAGCTCTCCCTCCTGCCCTGAGGCACCCCCCGCGGCAGCTCCCCACACCCCTGGCCTGGGGGCTCCATCTTGAGGCACTTGGGCCGAGATAAAGGAAACAGGAAGCACTGTACGAAGTCATGTTGCCCTGGGGATAATGGGTATCCTGAGGAACGCTGGGGAACTCCCATTGATAACTGCCCCTGGGGGAAAAACAATGCACAGCCCCAAACCCCCTCTTGGCCCTAGGAAACGAGCTGAAGCCAGGGGCGGGGATTATGCAGGTGAGTTTCTCTGAAATCCGGGCAGCTTGTCTACACTACAAACGTGTTGCTTGGATAGCTATGCTGGCAGAGCCCCCTCGTGGAGACAGCGTAATCCACCAGAAGGAGTTCTGCTGGCAAAGCTAAACAGCTCCGCCACCAGAAACACTCGTGTCAGTGTGTGTGTATCAACGTCAGGGGTTTTGCCAGCATAGCTATGTTGGCTAGGGAATGTGAGGGTTTCCCCACACTCCTAGGGAACAGAGCTCTGCTGGCAAAACTTTGCAGTGTAGACTAAGCCTATGTGGAGGAGGAGACACTGCAAACTTGGGAACAGCTTCTATGATCACAGCCTGCTTGGATTCCATCAGTTCATTTAGGCAAAAGAGGTTCCACCCGAGTTCACACTAGCAAGGCTGGACATCGACCCACACAGAAAAGGCAGTTGCCCAGCAATTCACCAGCACGCACTGCCAACGCGCGGGATACGGCAGGAAACAGAACCTCTCTAAACAGAAGCAGATGATTAACAGAGTCTGAAGTTGCTACAGTAGCTCCCCCAAGAGCAGGGAGTATGGCCAGGAACAGACTAGAAGTGAGACTAAGTGAGGGACAGTGAAACCTAATCACTGCAGCCGAAGCCCATGGGGAATGTCAATACCCAGAGTCTGAAAGGAGATTGGAGGTGCCTACACAATACCGCAGGGCACGCTTCCAAGTTGGGGTTAGGAGACAGGAACGAAGAAACAAGGAGACTGAAGCCATCTGCTCTGGATCGTGAGACAGAACACGAGAGTGAGACATGAGAACATAGAACATAAGGGCCATACTGGGTCAGACCAAAGCTCCATCTACCCCAGTATCCGGTCTTCTGACAGTGACCAATGCCAGGTACCCCAGAGGGAATAAACAGAACAGGTAATCATCAACTGTTCCATCCCATTGCCCATTCCCAGCTTCTGGCAAACAGAGGCTAGGGACGCCATCCCTGCCCACCCTGGCTAATAGCCCTTGATAGACCTATCCTCCATGAATTTATCTAGGTCTTTTTTGAGCTGTTACACTCTTGGCCTTCACAACATCCTCTGGCAAAGAGTTCCACAGGTTGACTGTACATATTTTCTGTGAAGAAATATTTTTTGTTTGTTTTAAACCTGCTGCCTATTAATTTCATCTGGTGACCCCCTAGTTCTTGCGTTACCAGGAATAAATAACACTTCCTTATTTACTGTCTCTGCACCCGTCATGATTTTATAGATCTCTATCATATCCCCCTTAATCGTTTCTTTTCCAAGCTGAAAACTCCCAGTCTTATTAATCTTGCCTCATGTGGAAGCTGTTCCATACCCCTAATTTTTGTTGCCTTTTTCTGTATACCTTTTGTAATTCCAATTAATCTTTTTTGAGACGGGGCAACCACATCTGCACGCAGTATTCAAGGTATGGGTGTACCATGGATTTATATAGAGGCAATATGATATTTTCTGTCTTATTATCTATCCCTTTCTTAATGATTCCCGAACAGCAGATGTGAAGCCAGACCCTTTGCATGCGATATCAGGAGCTGGAGGGCTCCTTACTAGTACGTGCAATTCAGTATCTCTTCTCCCTGCTGAAAGCTCATCCCAATTGCAGCCATACACGTGACCAGCCTCTAACAGGTGCAGAGCACTATTCATGGCCTCCCCCGAGTGTGGGTGGACCCTGAAGCTGGGCGCGAGAGGCCGGGAGGGGGTCAGGAGGCCTCGGATGGGGCCCAGCGACTCCAGCAAACTCAGGCACCTAGAACGCTGCCTTGTGCACTACTCACCGAATGTCAGAAGGAAGCCATAGAGCATGCTCAGGACCCACGAGTACCAGCCCTTGTGCTCCATGTACAGCAAGCTGTACACGGCGTAGCAGCCGAGCAAGGGGAAGAGAATCCACGAGAGATACCGGAATGCCATCTGGGGAGGCAATATTCAAAGGTGACCAGTCAGCTGGGAGCCACACAGAATCCTGCTCAGGATGGGAGGGTGGGGGTGGGGGGGGGAAGGAGAGGGAGGGAGAGCCGAGGGTACTGGGGCCCGCTAGTCACATACCCACCTCTTTGCAGGCCTGCTGCCTTGCTGGCTCTCAAGCCCTGGCTTCACAGTGGGGGACTCTGGTTAAAAGGGGGTTTCTGTACAGCGCATGGGGTCACAAGGTGCTGGACACATCCTTTCTCACTCACTTGCTAGCGCATCACAGCAGGGCTGGAAGCAGGGTCGCAATCCTTGTTCCCTTCTGCCACCACAGCCACCAAGGAGTGAGTGTGCTCCATGCCCCTTGAACACCGGTCGCTCCCGGGGCTCCACCTCTCAAAGACAGAGGAGGGGGCCAGTAGAGCTACCAGGGGTTCTCAAACTGGGGTCATGACCCCTCAGGGGGTCACAAGGTAGCCACTGACAGCGCTTAACCCCCATTAAATTACGCACCCCCCATTTTTAATGAGGGGGGAATCACCTTCAGAGACTTGCTGTGTGAAAGGGGTCACCAATACAAGAAGTTTGAAAGCCACTGAGCTACACCCATACACCGCCTCTCTGGCTCTGGGGATCAGACCAGCAGAGTGGACAAGAGATGCATCTTGGGCACCCTTTAGCAGTTCATGACTATGACGTTTTGCTGAGATTCCCAGCTGTGTGAGGGTGGGACTGCACCATCACACACATGTGGCTTAATGACAACTATGCCTCAACACCTGCAGCCATGCCAGAAGGAAAAAGATTGAAGGGTGTAACTTGGGGTAGCAGGCCTAGTGTGGGCACTGGGCCACACACTGAGCTGATGGAGGGGATAACGTGGCTGCAGACAGGCACATGGAGGGCATGCATCACTCAAGCAGCTGCCAGGAGTCAGAGGTGAGATAGACCAAGGGGTGTAGCGAACTGGAGACATGAAGACCCACGCATCCATCCAGCAGAGAGGGGAGGAGGAACAGAACTCAGGGCAAACAAGCCAACAACTAGAACATGCTGTGGGTTCAGCTCTCTTTCAGGCCCCAGTGTAGCCCAGCTTAGCTAGGGAGCTGCTGTTCTGCTGGGAGAGTAGCAGCTTCCCAAGGAATAACCTAGAAGGGATGACCAGGGAAACCATATCCAGGGCACCTCTCCTCTTTCGGGAGCAGGATCCTAATTCAGGGTACACCTGGGTCCCCTCTTCCCGGTCAAGGGTTCCCATGTCCAATGGCACAGGAAGCTAACCCATATTACCCTGGGCCCCCACCTCCCAGAGGGATCCTACCATGCGCTGAAGGAAATCCCTCTGCCAGGCATTGGACTTACATCATCGTAGACTTTAGTAGACGATTCTATATATGTTGATTTGTCTTTGAAGGTTAAACGTGGAAAAATCCCAGCGACTTTGTTGTCTCGATCCAGCTGTTTATCGACAAGAGCAGAAGTTACAGGGGAGGCAGTACATAATAAAGGTCACCAACCTGTCCCCAAGGGGGACCCTCCTGAGAAGACAGCCTAGCTGGGAGGTGAGCTCCACATGATCACTAAGGACTAGTGTCTATTGTCCACACAACAGATTATGTAGCTCCCTCCCTCACAAGCCTCGTGTATCAAGGCCTACTAAGAGGGCAAATTATCAAGCAATGGAATGGCTCCAGCATGACCTAGCGCATCAAAAACTACCTTCCTGTATCAGGCCTGGATGGGTCTTGGAGGATGGACATAACAGTTGTGTGAGAAATACCCTGCGTTCATGAATCAATCCTTTCGGTAATCAAATGCTCATGTGCAGAGACTAGATGCACCACCTGCCTTGTGCAAGTGCAGCGTACACGAGGATCAGTGTGTCTAGCAGTGATGCCCTAGACAGACACAACACTGAAGAGAACTACTTTGATGAATAAATGTTTTCAGTCCTACATGTTAAGACTAACTTCCCTAGGATTATCAAAGATCAGTATCTTTTTATGGAAGCAACACATCCCCGTATTAATTAAAACACACCGATTTTTAAGCATTTTCTTGAATCTCTCTCTACAAAAGTGTTCACGGTTTGTCATGTTTGGCACCACCAGGTTCGTGGGAGAACAGGCTTTCGAATGATACTCAGCTCAACCCATTTCCGATGACACTATTATCAACATTTCCACTGACCACATGACCTGGAGCTGGGAGGCAGCAAGTCCCCCGGCCAAGCGGCAGAGTGACAACACTGAAATGATGATCCTGTAGATTTTTACCTCCCAGACCTTTCTATCACTAGCTTGCCCTCGGGATGCGGTTTTACTACTCCCAGACTAAACAGGAGATGAAGGCAGGCCTGCTGCTTTGAATAACTGTATCGTTTGTGTCCTGTCTGCAATCCACTGGCAGTTTTTATCAGCACACAATTGTTCCAGATAGACCCCCATCTCTCCAGCTTGCAGGGTCACCATAGTGAATAAGTCACCAGGAGTGAACAGAACAGTCACGCTGTGAGCAGAGCATGGAACAGAACCTGAGTTGCCGAAGTCCCACTGCAGCGCTGGGGTGAAATCTATTCATGTAACCCCTCAGCTACGATCCTTGGACGCAGGATGCCTATTGGAACCCAGAGAGATTCCTCAAGCAGTGGAGCCCTCTCAACAGCAGACCGAGGCTCCGGCACACTCCCAGAGCAGATCAACAGACGACCCTCTCCACCTTCAAGTCATGCAGCAATACTCACCTCTTCTCCACATCGTTTCCCAAAGGGCTACAAAGGAAGCAACTGCAATGGGCCACTCAGAAATCGCAGCCCAGAGTAAGTGTGGAGCAAACCGGGATGGATTTCACACTCACTAGCTTTCTGCTTACACTGGCAAGGTGGAGAATTGGGTCTTCTACACAGGGCACCCCTTCAGTCTGTGCATACGCGGCCCACAGTGCATTACCTGGGCCGCAGGGGCCAGGTGGCAGGGGAACAGCAGCCCTGTACCCCCCAATCCCGTGGGGCCCACACGGCTGCCCCGGACCCTCAACCCTGCGCAGCTGCTCTGATCCTGGACTCCCACATGGGGTGGGCCGGCAGCCCCAACCCCTCCACACGAGGCAGCGGGGAACCCGGCAGACCCTTGGCATATGGACCGGCCTTTAGCACACAGCTGAATCGGGTCGCAGCTGTGTGCTAATTGGGCCAAATGCGGCCTGCAGGCTGAGAACTGCTGGTCTAGTGCAACGAGCCACGTGCTTACCCTGACATCCATGACTTTTGTGATTTTCCAGAGGTCTATGAGGAGCCCAATGAAGACGCTGACTTGAACCACAAAGTTAGTTTCGTTGTCCAGGATGTAGAGAAGGACCACAAGTGACTGAAATACCCCGAAGAACACAGAGCGGACGGAGAGCCCCTCCAGAGACTGCCTGCTGTTCCAGAACTGGATATCTAGGAGCCAGAGAGAAGAGCATAGAGGGAGAACTTCCTGAGCATAGGGGGGCCCTTCGGGGGCAGCTAGAGCCGCACTGCAGGGAGGAGTTTCCAGCTTTCTCCGCTACCTCATGAAAAGGAGCAGAGCACAGGTCTACTTGCAAATGCCTTTCACTTCCATGAGTGGGAGTGAGTGGTGTTTCCCCGCTGCATGAAGAAGAAAATGGTCAGGCCAGCTCTGTGGGCCATGAAGGTGGTTCAGAAGAACCTGGCTAGAAACCCATCCAGTGTTGGCAGCACACTGACTTTGCCCTCTCCATTACGTTGCCCTCTCCTGTGGCCGGTAGGTGTGTGGCTAGTGTGTGATCATTGTGGGGTCATTATACAGACTAAACTCCCAGCAGTGTCAGAGGCATGCCGCTTGCTGCCCACAGACTTTGTAAGGGAAGCACTTGAAGTTTGCAAGCCCCACAACAGCTGAGGAACCTTATGAAACTGGTGGTTGGCAGAATGGAGAGAGTGCTCCTCCTGCCCTAAAGCACATTGGGGGGAATGGCAAGGAGCAGAGTGCAGAGAGTTAGGGCAGGTAGCAGAGGGACAGGTCAGCTGAGTCAGCCCTGTGGGGCCTCAGCAATTCATCACTGGAGAGCCTGGGCCCAAGTGACAGCAACTATGTTTTCCATTTAGTCACATCCGTGCTCTTCCCCTGCCCCAGGCGTTCTTCCTCTTACATTCATATTGCCACCCTAAGAGGGGCACTGAATAACTCTGTAAGGCCAATGCAGACCCAGGTTAAAAACCCTTCCTAAGAGGAGTGAGGACTGGCGCCAAAAAGAGGAGATCTTCACTGCACAACTTACCATTTTTGAAGGCAAGAAACTCAAATATGCTGTGAACGATGGAAACGACAATGGTCAAAGCCAGCAGATATGGATTGGTCTCCAAAAGAGCAACCTGGAAAAGAAAACAAAGACGTGAAGAGCCTATCCTGCCCCTCCAGCCAGGCCCCACCCAAAGGGACCCAGAGAAGGCAATCCAGACAGAACTGAGGGTTTCAGGTGGACAAACGGGAGCCAGAACATGTGTGGAAAAATAACCCAACCCAGAGATGCTTTAGTAGGAACAACTGGGGGAAGCAGAAATCACAACAGATTTCAGAGTCACAGGAAACAGGAAGTTACATTATATCTAAGTGTGTGGGGTACTGTGGATACACTCCCGGGGACGGAGCAAAGCCCCCCGTGTCTGGCTTTCACTCCAGCCACAGTGATAGAGCGAGGATAGGCCCTAAGCCTGACAGCTCAGAATAAAACTGCAGTGAGTGGCACAATCGAACTGTTATTGCCTGCGCCAGTCTCAGAACTTATTTCTGTAAGAAGGGATACGGCATTAATAGGATTAATTTCTAAACTAAAGGGAAAAGCTTTTAAAATAAACAAGGCACTTTCATCAAAAGGTACACATGTAATTTTAATGGAAGCCTTTTGTAAAACCGCATATACCGAACACTGTCTCTTGAAAACACTGTTAAAGGGGACCAGCGCTGCCCTGGTTCCTCATGCCCTTCCAGAATGAGGGAGGCCAATTCCTTACACACGGACACTGCTAGATTAGGAAACGCAGATCCCTGCCCCCATGGGCCCCTCGGGGAAAGCACAGTACCAGTCTCAGACCTCACCAAGTGACTGCAAATACTGCCCAGATTAACAGTGCTGCCCAGAGCACAGGGAGATTCGATACGAGCAGCAGTGCGGATCTGAACCCCTGCTGGGCACAGAGAAAGTGGTAGGCTTTGTTAGGGAGGGCTGAGGTCCTGCTACAGGCCCAGATCCTGCTGCCAGCCTCACAACGGAAGAGCTACGGGATCACTTTCCATCCCAACTTACCTGTGTTTTTCCAGCGTTGGAGTTTGGGAGATGATGCCCCACATTAACGGCAATGACCCAGGCAGCTGTTGATGGAGGGGGGAAGGGGGGGGAGGGGTTGCAGTGGCAGAACCAGAGTTTAAGGCCAAAAGGGAACAGTCTGACCTCCTGTCAGTCACAGGCCACCATCCCCCACACCAGAACCCACACACTAGCCCAGAAACCAAAAGGAGACCAAAGCATCACAACCCACAGGTGACTGGCAGGTTGAGAACAGGAGGGACCGAGGGGCACAGTGCCCGAGGCCCCCCACAGTGGCAGGGAAACAATCAAGTGAGATACACCCAGCTAATCTTGACAAGTGACCAGCACCCACACACAACAGAAGGCAGAACAACCCCCTCTCCCAACGTCCCTGCCAATCTGACCTGGGGCAAAAATTCCTTCCTGACCCCACATACAGCCATCAGTTCAACCCTGAGCACATGAGCCAGAACCAACCAACCAATTACCTGACCGAGAGAATGCTCGGTGCCACCTCAGAGATCTGGCCACCCCCACAAAGTCCGATCTTCAGCTATGGCCACCTCTGATGCTTCGAAGGAGATAAAATCCTCCCAGAATACATTGAGGGGCGGGGGAATAAATCTGTCTGACGGCCAACTGAAACCCTGTAGGACATAAACCTCCAGGTTGCTGAGCCCTGCCCCCCACCATCCCAAACAACCCCAATCAGACATTTGCTCTCAAATTTGTTCAGCTTTCTCTCAAAAATAATTTGTTAGTCTCTAAGGTGCCACAAGTACTCCTGTTCTTTTTTCAAAAATAATTGTTTGCTCCAGCAACTCCGAACCTCACCCCGCTGATGTTTAGAAACCTTCTTCTAATTACCAGCCTGAATTTGTTCCTGGCCAACTTATATCTACTTGTTCTTGTGCCAACACTGTCCTTTAGCTTAAAGAGCTCATCACCCTCCCGGTGTTTACCCCCTTGCTGTATTTACAGGGAACAATCACATCCCCTCTCAGCCTTCTTTTTACTAGGCTAACAAACCAAGCTCTTCTGGTCTCCTCTCAGAAGGCAGGCCCTGCGTTCCCCTGAGCAGCCTGGTAGCTCTTCTCAGCACCTGTTCCAGTTTGAATTAATCTTTCTTGAACGTGGATGACCAGAATTGCACCCAGCCGTCCAAGTGAGGTCTAAACAGTACCTTGTACAATGGCATTAGTACTTCTCTGGACGTACTGGAAATGCCTCGCCTATTATCCTAGCATCGCATTTGCCTTTCACAGCCACGTCACACTGGTTGGTGACTCAGCCATCCTGCAATCAACCCACACCCCCAAGCCTCTCCGCGGCCGCCCCGCCCCCCAGTCGCTTCTAACTGATGAACCCCCAACTTGGAGCACCAATTCTTATTATTAGACTAGAAGTGCTTGACCTTGCACTTCATATTATTGAATTTCATCCCATTTCTGTCACTCTAGTCTTCAAGGTCATCCCACTGCCAGCTCCCCAGAGCCCCACTGATCTAACAGCTGCTGTCTTGAGCTAGGGAGACAAGATCCAAGAGTAAATCCTGTGATGGTTGACACCATTTCCACAGAGCATTCTTCAGAGCAGAACAGCGCTGACTACACTGGCCTCAGCTTCCTTGGCCAGAATATCCTGGGGCCTGTCCTGTTGTACCCAGTCACAGGAGGCACTGATACAGCTTAAGGCTGAAGCCCTTCATACGTCCCAGGCTGAGTTCACCCCGCCACACCAGAAGCACTGGCTGAAAACAGGAGCGCTCAAAGCTGCCCTCTCCAGGCAAGGAGTGCTCAAAGAAACATCTCTGTCCTTGGTGAGGCCAGTTCAAGACTGGGCCTATGCATACTTGGAGCACTTCCTGAAGCCATGCAGTGGCTGATTCTCTCTCTCAGAAGAAGAAAGGTGGGTTTTGGGCAGAGAAGGCAGGAATCAAAGCAGGAAGCCAAGGGGACCTGGGCAAGCCCACCAGTTGCAGGGGAAGTGCTGGATCTTCCAGATATGTGCAGAATGCAGCAGCACGATCCAGACTCTGCTGGGGTTTGATAGAAAAAGGAAACTGAAAGGGATCCCAGATGGTGGTGATGTCTGGGCCAGAAGAGAGGGAAGGTCATTTGGGAATGTTCTGAAAAGTGCCTGAATGATTTAGGGGCCTAAGATGCATTTTCAAAAGTGACTTTGCTATTTGGCATTCAGGCTCCTAAGTCACTTAGTCTTTTGAAACTCTTAGCCAAACCTGAGCTGCTGAGGTACGTGAAAATTAAGCTGATCGTATGAAATGAGGAGCTGTTGGAAAGTCAGGCCAAGACGGGGCTGGATGGAGGGGGACAGGTCAGGAGTGGAGAGGTACATTTGGGAGCCATCCACAACAGAAGCTCTGCGAGTGGGTCAGAAAGGGTGGAGAGGTGCGAGTCTAGGACAGAGGTCTGTGGGACCTCCATGGAAAGTGGCAGAGAGAGGGACTCACCAAAAGCAAAGCTGGAGAAAACCCACCCAGAGGAGATTCGCCAAGGCTGTCTAACCTTTACAGAATCCTGCTCCTCATCGGATTGCTCGTACAAGTCCTCGCCCAGGAAGTTCCACGGGGACTTGGAGCTCTGGGCGGCATAGAGCTGCCAGCGCCACAGCGAGAGTGGGCAGAAGGAGAGGCGGAAAGGCAGCTGCTCCACTGTCTCATTGATGGGGAAGTAATCCTTCTGCAGGTTCCAGTAATCGTTGAAGTAGAGGATGGGGTAGTAGTCACCACTGACCGCATCGAACTTCACATCTGCAGCAATGGGAGAGAGCGCAGAGACAGGGATGGGATAGCACAAAGGAAGTGAGTGAAGGTAGTTAAGACAGACAATGGAGACCCACCTCATCCTGCAACTACCGAAATCATCCTAGACCAGCACCAACAGGAACCCCAGGCCAGCAACTGCTTCTGTACAGCGGGCTGCACACGGAGCCTGAGCCTCTGGGAGAAAGATGCCAGCTCCTGCCGCACACAGGGTACTCCCAGCACTAAACGACTGCCAGAGTGCGATGGAGGGGGGTCTTGCTTTGCCACAGAGGGACAGGAGAGTATAGCACTGTTCTCTCGGTGCCCAGAGCTCAAACCCATTCCCTCTGTGTATTACTGACCAAGCTCAGACTCGGGTATTGAAAGCAGTCTGAACACCATCCAATTAAACCAGGCCATTTGCAGAATTCCAATAGATCAAACTGGCTTCCAGGGAGTTTATGGTGCCAGCTATTTTCTTCTAAAGAGCGTTTGTGATTTGAATCTCAAGCTGATGGACAGTGCCGGTCTAACGACCCTGGAGACGGATGTTCATTTAGCCACAGAACAGATACTGCATGGGGCGCAGCAGGGAAAGTCTGCCACATACATCCTTCCCTGACAGCGTAACAGAGTCCTTACTTAGGGGGCCACCTGGTGACAGTTTACGCTCCATGACCCATTCAGTCCTGGGCTGCCACTGAGACAGGCAACACAGGGGCCCAATTACAAGGGTGAATTGGTTTGTGTGGTTTTTTTTGGCACTGTGGATGCCTGCCTCTTAGACGCTGCACTGAAGCCATTAACTCACTTCCCGTAAGCAGGCTTGGCAGAATTCAATTTGCTTTTTAAAAAATAATTTTGACAGCTATCAATGCTTATTTAAGTATTTATCCAATTTTTACCTATTTATTTTTTCACAGTTGCAGGATATTATGGAGGGGGGTGTCTGACAGACGTTGAGATTAAGAAAGTTAAAGGTCCCTAAAAAGGGGCAGTGCTCTAGCTCTGCTAATGCCGGCATTATAACACTCTCCTATGCACGTTACGGGTGAAGTCACATTTTCAAGCAGCCTTTTTCTTACCTTGCCTACCTAACAATACCAATCAGCACTGATGGAAAAGTGTGTGTGTGTGGGGTGTGTGTGTGTGTGTGAAATCAGTGTTTACCAACATTTACTGCTAAAAATCCAATCCTTCCAAGCCTACTCACAAGGCAATGAATAGATGGTCATAATTTAGTTACTACCAATTTGGGAGAAATGTATACTACAGAACTAGAGGGAAAGTCTCCAGTATATGAATGGATACAAACTGGCCGGGGGGAAGTTCAGGCTTGAAATTAGACTAAGGTTTCTGACCGTCAAAGGGGTGAAATATTGGAACGGCCTTCCGAGGGAAACGGTGGGGGCGACGGACCTGTCTGGTTTTAAGATTAAGTTGGATAAGTTTATGGAGGGAATGGTTTAATGGTAAAACATAGTAGCCAAGGAAAACCAAGCAATGGTACATGAATAGCATAATGGCCAACAAGGGTCAGGCTAGAGACTCTTGCCTATATGCTCGGGGTATTACTGATCGCCATATTTGGGGTCGGGAAGGAATTTTCCTCCAGGGTAGATTGGCTGAGCCTCTGGAGGTTTTTCGCCTTCCTCCGCAGCATGGGGCAGGGATCACTAGCAGGAGGGTCTCAGCCGATTGAAGTCACTAAAACACAGGATTGGGGACTTCAACGGCAGAGTCCAGGGAAGGGTCTTGCGGCCTGCAGCATGCAGGGGGTCAGACCAGATGATCATAATGGTCCCTTCTGACCTTAAAGTCTATGAGTCTATGAGTATTCCATTCCCAAACCCCTCAACTGCCCAATCCACAAGCATGCTGAAGAAATTAGGCTAGTCCAAAGCAGACAAAACCAACTCCACTCGCATGCAATTACTGTGTTCCAACAAATACCCCAAACTGGGCAAATAACATAGGAAAACTCTGCAGAGAGCTGTGATGGGAGGAGATGGCAAGACCAGCTTTAAGAACCAGATAGATTTGCTACGAAGAGACGAGTTCTTGGAGCAAAAGCACACATTCCAAAATGGCATCTCAGAGAATGGGAAGTGCTGGCATATCCCAAGTTCTTACATTGGTCCAGAGGCGGTGGCACGCTACCCTTCACCCAGGGAGTATGATCGTCCACTATGTTGATGGTGAGATTAGGGTGCCAATGTGAGATCACCTCCACAGGGCCAAAGTCTTCTGCTCTCTGCAACAAAACACAAAGTCACATTTGGTACAGGGTGTTGGGGAATTTCACTGCTCTAGCAATAGCAAGAGGGCGCCACAGACAAAAACAGCCAGTGCAGCTCATTAGATTTGGGAACTGTAGGTAATTTTGGATTTGGTCGTGGGGAAAGAGTGCATAGATAAAGGCACTGGACTTCCACAATGCAGCTAAAGACACCACCTGACAGGGATGGAAGGACCTGAGGGGTTTAGGATCATGAGGGAGGCAAAGGAGAAGACAGTGTCATCCAAATCTTGGCCAAACATGGGCAGATGTAGATCGATTAGGAGATAAACTTACTCCTGGAGGAATTCTGTGTCATTACACAATGCAGAATTTCCTTCCCCCACCCTGCAGAAATGAGCTGCAATGCTAATAGCCACCACTAGGGGCCACTGGACTCTGCAGAGCCCAGCTCACACATAGAAGACACTGTTGGAGGGCAGGAGAGGGAGCTAGAGGGTTCCTGGCAGCTGCAGTTCCCAGCATGCCGTGGGAAGAAGAGGGCAGCACGTAGGAAGCATTGTACAAACCTGGGACCGAGCATCAGGCTGTTTCTCCCTCTGGATCCCTGGGCTTGGGGAGGCATGATTATGTAGTGTTATTTTGACAAATAAAATGTGTAGAATTTTAAAAGATTGTGTTCAGAATTTTTAGTTTTAAACTAGGAGATTTTTTACAATTTAAAACCCATAAGAACTCGATTTGTTTTGCTAGATTTTAGGTAGCAAGGGTTTTCGTAATGTTAGTTAGTAACCCTTCCAAAGACGCCACTTTGACAGGGCAGCTCCAGCCCAAATTGAAAATTTCTGAACCAGGTCAGAGCAGGTGTCTGGGAGCTCACTTCATAGGCCTTTGGTTCCACGTCTTTCACTTCAGCCAGTCAGCCCCTTCAAGTGTCCATCAGTTTTCCCCCTCCTATCGGCTTTTTTGTGTCTTGTGTTTTTGCCATCTTTGTTCTCCTCCAGCCAGGAGGGAGCGAGAGATTAACACAAGTACATAAGAATGACTGGACTGGGACAGGCCAATGGTCCATAGCCCACTAGCGACTGCCAGCAGAGGGAGTGAACAGAACAGGGCTATTTATTGAGCAAACCATCCCAGCTTCTAGCAATCAGAGGTTTATGGACACCCAGAGCTTCGGGTTGTCAGCACCAGCCAGTCACAGACAGGAAACAAGGATTAGATCAGACCAGACCACAACCAGCAGGGTGGCCTCTAATAATGCTTTTCTGCACCTCACAAGGCTGCAAATCAGCAGCACCTGTGATCCAGTCTGGCACCCCCCAGCAAATAGCACTGGGTTGTCCTGGGCCCAGAGACCACGCAGAACAGGAACACACATGCCTTAGGGGTGAGAGCGCCAGGGCATTACAAGGGCAGGAGGAAGCCTTCTGTAGCTGGTTTCTACTTCTCTATCATACTCAGATTTGTATCGATTTTCAACAGAGGGTTGAACTGGGCGCCCTTTCTGAGTTAGCTCTTAACAGAGTTCTGCCTGGGACCCTTCTCCTCCTCAGTCACAAACTACTCTGTCACAGGACTAGAGAGCGGAGGCGAAGAGGGGAGTTCCACAGGAGAAGCAGAAGTGACAGAGCAGCAGCACACGTATAGGAGCAGGAAAAGGTAGTTAAAACAGAGCCTGGGAGGTCCCAGTCCCCCAGTGCGATTGTCTGATAAAGGGGTGAAGGAAAACCTTGTATCAATACATCAGAGGGAGAACCAGATAACGGTTCATTAAAGAGATGGAGCAAAGAAGTACCCTGTGTAGGCAGGAGAATTCCACAGAAACATCTCTGCAGTACCAAGGATCAAGGAGGGTGAACCAACAAACATCCAGGGAACATTTTGGACGTATTCACTGCTGAGTCTAAGTTCTACTTCCCATTGGTTGGGAAAAGCATTAACCCACAGCAAACAAAGGGATACAGAGATGATTTAATCAAAAATCTGATTTAATTTAAATAATCAATCCACTTGTTGCAAAGCAGCTATTCCCGGGGTAATGACACCTGGGATACGGCAAATTCTGCGGATGTCCAGGTTCTGCTAGGGAGTGAAGATGTACTTTGAAATGTCTTTACCATGTGTTTTACAAGTCAATTTGCTTCACAGCCTCTCTGCGAAATGCTGTAGGCCAATGTAATCGCTCCAACACCCCACCCCAGCAGAGATCCTGAGCATTCATCCTATTCTTTTGAAGTGGAAGTTAGCACCCAACTGCATCAAAGCCTAAACTTCTCTCCAAGCACAAAGACTCATCTGGGTGTGGAAGCAGAGGTGAGAGAAAAGCCAGGGCCTCGCTGAATGAGGAAAGCAGTTAGTTACCTTTATCATTTCTGGATCTGCTTCCGTCTCCCCCGTCAGAAGATTCTTGGTTTTCTGGAACCGTCGACGTTTATATTTATTTATCACTAGAAGGATAGAGACAGGCAGGCAGACGTGAGTAACGCTGAATTCTTCCACTTATCAGTAACACTCTGCAGGAGGCAGCCACCCAAAACAGATCCGCTTCAAGCAGCATCTCCCTGCTTCTCCTGACCTCATGAGTTGGGACATAAAGTGGACCACTGACCAGGTGAATGAAAAGCATCAGTTCTTGGCACTTCCTGACCATCCTTCGTTCAAACTGGACATCTCGTGACCCCCCTGTAATAACCTTGTGACCTCCTGCGGGGTCATGACACCCAATTTGAGAACACCTGCTTTAGATTTATACAAATATTAAAAAACCCTATTCAAGGCTCACAGTAAATTAATATAAGAAAAGCATCCAATGGGGCATAATACCTTCTTAAGAACATAAGAATGGGCACACTGCGTCAGACTAAAGGTTCATCTAGCCCAGTATCCTGTCTTCCAACAGTGGCCAATGCCAGGTGCCCAAGAGGAAATGAACAGAACAGGTAATCATCAAGTGACCCTGTCATCTATTCCCAGCTTCTGGCAAACAGAGGCTAGGGACACCATCCCCGCCCATCCTGGCTAATAGCCATTTGAACCCTGTTATAGTCCTGGCCTTCACAACATCCTCCAGGAGAGAGTTCCACAAACTGACTGTAGATTGTGTGAAAAAATACTTCCTTTTGTTTGTTTTAAACCTGCTGCCTATTAATTTCATTAGGTGACCCCTGGCTCTTGTGTTATGAGAGAGTAAATAACACTTCCTTATTTACTTTCTCCACACCAATCATGATTTTATAGACCTGAATCATATCCCCCCTTAGTCGTCTCTTTTCCAAGCTGAAAAGTGCCCGTCTTATTAATCTCTCCTCATATGGAAATCCTCTGACTCCCTGTATTACACAGGACTTCACCTAGTTACTCCGGCATCGAGCCCAATGGTTTGTTTGGCTAAAGCATACCATCCAGAAAGGCGGTCAGCTGGAGAATCTGCCCCTTCCCTTGGCAGTTTGCACCCATGGTTAAAAGTGTCTGGCTTTACGTCAGTAGCAGCCTTGCATATTTCAAAAGATGGTCTCTGCAAAAGCCACATTGGGGAGATTTCTCTAGACCTCACTGAGATTATGCTCAGATGACATTCTACCTAGCTTCATGTTACATGACAAAAGACAGCCACATTCCCATCCTACGCAGCACAACACACTCCCTTTCCAACACAAAATTGCACCCACTCACTTCTGATTCATAGCGCATCACTTTTCGGTAATCCTCGAGGATCATCCCAACTTCTTGGAAATAAGTTTCACTTACCATTCTCCAGAAGCCAACTCCTAGATCTGTTGATGCCCATCTGTGTTTTTTTTTTTTTTTTTTAAAAACACACAAAGAGGTCCCTTTCCAAAGGGCATTTATTCAAATTTGTATAATAAAGATAGAGACAGCGTTTAAAGCCAGAAGGGATCAATGATCTCTAGTCAGACCGTAACAGGCCCTTGAATTAATTCCAATCTTGATTTTAAGAGAGTCAGTGATGGAGAATCCATGAAAACCTTGTGACTTAACTAAAAGTAACTGGGAGAAAGGGGGGGGGGGGGGAGAGTGCACGGAGGAATGACCGCTGGAGCCCCATGGGGGAGCACCCCTCCACCACAGGGAGGCACAGAGCCCCCGCTCCAGCCCACAACCGTGGTGCACAGTCCTGGCTCCAACTCCAGCTGTAGCCATGGCAGGGGGTGGGAGGGAGGCACATGACCTGGATGCAGCCCTGGAGGGTGGGGGCGCACACAACCTGGAGCACATAACCGCGGCGGGGGGCCAGCAGGGCTACAGCCAATGGGGCGGGAGGCGCACGCCCCAGCTGTAGCCATGGCCGGGGGGGGGGGGAGATGTGTGGGGTATGTGCACAGCCCTGGCAGGTGATGGGGTGGCATGTGCAGAGCCCCCGCTGCAGCCGGGGGTAGGGGAGGCCACAACCCCGGCAGGTGGAGGAGAGGGGTAATGCTGAGAGCTGAAGAGCCATGGAATCTGTGACCTCCATTACTAAATCATATCCTTACTTATAAACTGCGTTCAAGTCACCCATTAATCTTCGCTTTAAGCTCAACAACTCATTGACTATCCTGATGCTTAAATTAATGAAAACAATCACTAACCCAGTCAGTTTAATGGCTATCGATAGAGTAATGGCCGACAAGCAGGACACTTCCAGTGTGAGGGCACCACCAGTGGGGAGGCACATGACCAGTGGAAGCACCTACCCAAAGAAGATTCCAGACCCCTCTGGTCCCAAGATATAACGTTAAAGAGGTCATCAGACTCCTTTGCTAGCTCCCCGACCTCTGAATTCAGATTGGCAGCTGCCCTTTTGAGGAGGGCCTGGTGCTCCTTGAAGTCGTCGGGGGTGTTGCTTGTTTGGGATGGGCCCACCACCATTTCATCCGGAGAGGACGACAACTGCATCGCCGTGGGAGGGGCGGCTTCCCCTTCCTTGTCTGGGAATGGCTCCTTGGGTGTTGGAACCTGCTGTGTTGCCCCCACCTCAGATTCGGCACCATGCTCCAATTCCAGTGTCGGTGGTGCCGGAGGCAGCTTGTCCGATGTGGCCAGGGAGGAACGGCGGGAGTATGGGACCGGCATACAGGTATGCCCCACAGGTTCCATACTGCCACTGAGCGGGCCACTCTCTTTGCTGCCACACCACCACTGCAGGAGCTGTGCCAGTCTTGCGGGTTGGTGGTGACTCACCTTTCCTTGGTGAGGGGCTGAACTTCCCCTCCGACTCAGACCGTTGCCCGTCCAGAGCTGTAGAGGCTTTAGTCTGCTGACTGACCCTCGTTGGTGACCGGTAAGGAGAGGGGGAGGATCAGTGTCTGCTCGAAGAGCTGTACTAGGGAGTCTGAGACCAGTGCCGCGATTGGGAACCGGAGGGGATCGACGCCCAGGAGACCACCTAGGCGATGGTGACGTGTGCCATGGTGATCTCTGGCGGGAAGTCCAACGATACCGTGGGTTTGGGGATCTGCACCTTAACTCAGGTGTCCCACGTCTCATAGGTGGAGATTGTGGCATGAGGAACCTGGGTCTTCTAAACGGGGACCGGGACTGTGGTGGCGAGATCCAAGGCCACGGCGATGGGGATTGGCACCTGCGGTCCAGGGACCAGAGATGTTCCACTGATTTAGAGGGCAGTCCCATAACTGGCTTGCCCTTGGATGCCGCAGGCCTTAGCCGGGCCCGTTGCCTGGCTTGGTGTCTGCAGTGCCAGTCGGCCTATTTGATCTGTGGCCACCAGGGCCGCTTTGGGCACCGAAGGCCCTACGAGGAGCTGGGGTCCCTTGCCGCTCCCAGGAAGCAGATCCCTAGGTGGGCTGGGGGGGGGGGGGGGGGCCGGACCATAATGGAAGCTCCGGGCCGGGCACATGGCCTGACAGGTCCTTTTCCTGAAGCTCCCTTCCCCTCTGGTGCTGGCGGGCCCTTGGTCTGCGGCCGCTTCTTAGGCACCGGTGAGGGGGAACGGTGGCGGGCAGATTCCGGTGTCAGCGCTGCGCTCTGCATCGATATTGAGGTACTAGGCGTGGAGTCCAATTGGGAGGGCTCCGAGGCATGACAAAGCGTAGCCTCCATGAGGAGGGCCCTCAACCGGAGAGCCTGCTCCTTTTGAATCTAAGAGTGAAAGTTCTTGCAGATTCCTGCTCTTGTCCCCCAAACACTTTAAACAGGTATTGTGGGGGTCGCTAATGGGCATTGGCCTGCCGCACAATGAACATGGCTTAGACTTGGAGCGGGGCATGTCCCGTTCCCCAGGCTCTAAGGCGAAGCCCCAGCCAGGATTCTTAACTACTAAACTATACTAACACTTAGACCATTAAGTTAAGTACACCTCTACCCTGATATAACGCGATCCGATATAACATGAACTCGGATATAACGCGGTAAAGCAGTGCTCCGGGGGGGGCGGGGCTGCGCACTCTGGCGGATCAAAGCAAGTTCGATATACCACGGTTTCCACCTATAACGCAGTAAGATTTTTTTGGCTCCCGAGGACAGCGTTATATCGGGGTAGAGGAGTGCCTATAAACTAATACAAAGGAGACAGAACAATGGGTTGTAAGAACCTCTAACACTTACGCAATGCAAGACAAGGCGCTCCGACCAACTGTCACTAGCCATAAGAAAGAAATGAGAGGGCGTAGGGCTGACAGCGTCTAAGATACCGATGCATGAGCACGGAACTCAAGCGGGTGCCACAGTTGACCCTACGGATACCACTAAGGCAAAAATCTTCGACACTGCACGTGGGCGCACACACACACACACGAACAGCAGCTGATTCGGGTTACTTGCATCCAAGAGTTTAAAAAGAGCTGGAGGAGAAGCTTACTGGACCATCAATACTCATTTTTCAATAAGTCCTGTAACTTCCACGGTGTTTCCAAAGAATGGAAGAAAGCAAACGTGCCAATATTTTAAAATGGTAAATGTGATGACCTAGGTAATTTTAGGCCTGACGCTGATCCTCGGCCAGATAATGGAATGCCTGATATGGGACTCGATTAAGAAAGAATAAAAGTAGAGTAATACTATTCATACCAATCTACACGGGTTTATGGAAAATAGATCCTAACTTGATTGTTATGAGATTATCAGCAAAATTTGTAAAGTTAATATTTGTAATATACTAAGACTTCTGTAAGGCATTTAATTTAGTATCGCACACCATTTTGATTAGAACCTAGGAAGATACTAAATTAACATGATACAATTACTTTGAGACCTATCCATTTAAAGTAAGGGGGGGGCCTCATCAAGCAGGTGTGTTTTTAGCAGGGTTCTGCAAGGGACAGGTTGCTGATTTAAAGACCTGGATTGCTTGGTAAAGTGGGTGCCAGCAAACGGTATTATTTTAATACAGGTAAATGTATACACCTAGAGAAAAAAAGAATGTAGGACACACCTATAGGATGGGGGACTCTAGCCTGGGAAGCAGCAACTCTGAAAAAGATTAGGGGGTCGTAGTGGATAATCAGCTGACCATGAGCTCCCAGTGCGATGCTATAGCCAAAAGGACTAATGCGATCGATCCTGGGATGCACAAACAAGGGAAAGTCAAGTACAAGTAGAGAGGTTCTTTTACCTCTGTATTGGCACTGGTGCGACCGCTGCTGGAATAGTGTGTCCAGTTCTGGTGTCCACAATTCAAGAAGGACATTAATCATTTTCATGGCTCTTCTCTGACCTCTCTCCAAATTATCAAAGTATTAGAAAACCTGCCTTTTAGTGAGACTCAAGGAGCTCACTATTTAGCTTAATAAAGAAAAGGTTAAGGGATGACTGGGTTACAGTACCTACCTGGGAAACAAATATTTGATAATGGGCTTTTCAGTCTAGGAGAGAACAGTTTAACATGATCCAATGTCTAGAAGTTGAAGCTAGAAAAATTCGAATTGGAAAGAAGGTACACATTTTTTTAACGGTGAGGATAATTATCCATTGGAACAACTAACAAAGGGTCATGGTAGATTCTCCATCACTGGGAATTTTTAAATCAAGGTTGAATTTGTTTAAAGTAAGAGATGTTCTACTTCAAAAGGAATAATGTTGAGAAAGTTTTCTGGCCTGTACAGGACATAACAGTAGTGGTCCTACTACAGACAAAAAGAAGGGGGGCGCGATCAATTAAGTTTGAGAGCCACTGCTGTAGAATCACACCATGGCTTGCCATCCACTAACTCACCATGTAGACAAGCCCTTAGTTAGAAAGCGCAAGACACACAAAGGGTACATGTCACCAACACGGCACTATGGTAGCCTCTCAGTTAGTTCTTCTAGTATTAGAACACTTCTGTACTATGACACCAGTTATCACACACTGCTCGAGCACTATATACCTAATCAGACAGTCATGGAGTTTAAGGCCAGAAGTAGGGTGACCAGATGTCTCGATTTGACAGGGACAGTCCCGATATTTGGGCCTTTTTCTTATATAGGCTCCTATTACCCCCCACCCTGTCCTGATTTTTCACACTTGCTATCTGGTCACCCTAGCCAGAAGGGAGCACCTGTATTCCCTGTAAGCTGTGCACTTGGGCGGCTGCACAGGAGAGATTCAAGTGCCGCCCAGCTGATTAGCAAAGTCCCCACAGCCAGCAGCATGTGTTCAGGTGCCCCTCCCCCAATGTTGATTTCCCCAGCAGCCAGCTCACAGTCTCTCTCCCTCTCTCTCTCACACACCCATTCTCTCTCTCTCTCTCCCCCATCTCTGCAGAGCTGGGGAGGGGAGACAACAGGGCTCAGGACAGAGCAGGAGAGCTTTCCATGTGTGTCTTAAAGAGATAGTGCATGGTTTTCCCCAGCAGCCAACACACACACACACCTCCCAACACATACTTGTATTATTGCTGCTGTTACTCCTTGGTACTTCCTGCAATGCACATATATTCTCTGTAATTTTATTCTTTCCAAGTGTGATATTTTAGTGTTTTGACTGGTTTATGCATTTCATAATTTTTATTTCTCTTTAAATTTGATTCTTTGAGTAGTGAGCTCTAAAATGCGTAGCCTGTCCCGGTGGAGTAACTATCCTTATGGCAACTTTCTAAAAATATATACAGATTGTCTCTAGGTTTTTTGTTTTTACTGGTGGCGCACAGCCGCACATACCTTGGTACACAACGTTTATTCCGCACATGGATAGAAAAAGTTAGAGGGAACATTGGGGACCACCACCTCAGAGTCTGACCTCCTGTGTAACACAGGCCACCAACAGTACCCAGCAAACACAAAGTAAACTCAACAACCAACATTAGACCTAAGCATTACAGCTCACTGGAGACTAGACTATTACGTGCCACAGGCAGAGAACAGAAGGGACCGAGAGGCACCAGTGCCCAAGATCCCCACAATTGCAGGGAAATGATTACGTGAGATACACCCAGATAATCTTGGCAAGTGACCAGCACCCACCACTGCAGAGGAAGGAGAAAAATCCCAAGGTCCCTGCCACGCTGACCTGGGGGAAAATTCTTTCCCAACCCCATGTATGGCAACCAGTTCAACCCTGAGCATGTGAGCAAAAACCAGCCAGCACAGTACCTAAGAATGCTCGGTGCCACCTCAGAGCCCTGGCCCACCCCAGCCAATGTCCCATCTCTAGCCATGATCATCCCTGATGCTTCAGGAGAAGGAAAAAACACTGTTGAACCCCACCACTCATGCCAGCAGGAGCTGTCTTACTTCGTGATGTGTGAACCGTAGCAAGTCTTCTGTACAAGTTCTTCTGTTTGGGATCAGGATGGAAGCCACTCTTCGTAAAAAACACATGGACGTACATGGAGCCGTTATGCTGCACGCTCTGAAATCACACACACCAACAGGACGGTTAGCCACCTCATTCCCTGCACTGGAAAACCAGGAATGACATTGCCTAGGCCATGCAGAGCAGTATGCATCAAGAAGTGTACTGTGCCCGTCATGATCACTTCAAGACACACTGCCTTCCTCTTCTGGATGCACTAATAGCATCCATTATGCTCCAAAGTGATATGGCTATTCCCTGTGTAATGAAAAGGCTTAATACATAGAGGGGAACATCACAACACTGGTTTTATAACTAGTTTTACAGATCTCTACAATTCTAAACAAAGCTTCATCACCACACGACCGTTGCTCTTTCCATGTAAGTACCACGCTTCCCTTATTTCAGTCTGCTGTTTATTTATACTACCATAGTGCCGAGGAGCCCCAGTCATGGACCAGGACCCTGTTGCGCAAGGTGCTGTACAAACCTGGAACAAAAGACAGCCTTGCCCATACATAAGCTCTGTGCATAATACGTATGAACAGTGGGAATGGTTGCTCTTGGAATGCTATTTGTCTAATCATGAATGGATAAAGAAGGTTTCCCACGCACCGTCTGGCCATAAGAAAGGCAGGAGCCCACTCTTAACCATACAGAGGCTGCAAAGTATTAAAGCTTTTGGGTTACTCAAGAGATGAACCCCTGTGACGGATGAATAAGGCTGCTCCAAAGACACTTTTGTATCACAGTAATACCATGGGGCCTGAGGGAGATGAAGCCCCATTGCGTGAGAGCCGTTCAGACATGGATGGTTTGAAAAACGTGCAGTTTAACAGCAGACAAGACCAAGTAGGCATAAAAGAAAGAATGCGGGTGAGAAGTTGAGAACACCGATGGGATCATGTGGCCCCACCACCTCAATGGCTCCACTCGCAACCTGGCCCCACCCCATCTTATCTTTGGCTCTACCCACAGCCCAGCCCCCTCAGCGGCTCCAAGTAACTTTTTTAAATGTTTATAAGATTAAAAACTAAAAGACAACCAAGCCAGGCCTCGGTAATCCCCAAGGGCCAGCTGTCTGCCATTGCAGTGGTCAGTGTTCTGCAGCAGCAGATTTTCAGGAGGGGTTTGGAGAAAGACTGGGTAGTGGCTTTACAGACAAGGTTTCGAGATGATGATCCATGCCTACTTACAGCCCAGAAGCAAGCACTAAGGGAGCTACAGGCAAGCAGGCTGTTGAGGGAGACACTGCAGGAGGAGTAGCAGGAGACCACTTGCTAGCAAACAGTAACAGCTAGGAGGAGGGCCCTGAAGAGTGATCGCATGCAGCTGAAGTCTGACCCAGGGGAAAGGGGGAGCTAGCGGAGCAAACGGAAGAGGGAGAGTACCAGGAACACTATCTCAGCAGTGGCATTTTGAACAGGTCAGAGGTAGCAAGGAGCCAGAATCAGGATGGGACATGAGGGGCCTGGGTGAAAGTTTTAGTCATATGGGCAGCGAGAGATGGCTGGGTCCGAATAAAAGGAGATGGTCTAGACGTCACCCTCACTGGCAGAGCAGCAGCTCGCCACCACCCAAAGACGACCCTCCTTTGCAAACAAAGAAATGGGGCTGGTTTTGCAAGCTGACCAATGCCTTGTTCCGGTACATCTCAGCATCTGACTCCTGCTCTAGAACACAAGGCCAGAAAGGACATTGCAGGCCGGGCGGTTTATTGCTGGCCAAATCAGGAGAGAGAAACTCAGGCTTGCGATAGAATGCCAGCTACACCTTACTTATGGAAAGATCAGTCACTCCGCAAGATCCCTGAAGGCTGCAGAGGGAAAGTCTGCAATGCCTTAGCATTTCATCTGAGGCTTTAAAAAGAGGAGGACACAGAGCAAAAAAAGGGAGAAAACAACTCATCTCCAAGTCAGTGCTCCATTCTATGGCCCATTATCCAGCGTCAGGAGAAAAACCACCTAGGAAGAGAGAAATCACAGTTATGTACTAACCTCAGGAACGTCTAACTCTGCATAGCGTTCATAGCACCCATCTGCATTCTCACCACTGGTCCAGTCACCATAGACAAGGTCCCGCTGCTCCCAAAACAGTGCTGAGGTGACATTAAAATCTGTAAAGTGCTCATGCTCTGAGATATATACGTGAAGATCCTGCAGGGAGAAGAGAGGAGGGTTGCTTCTGGCAGACAGCTCAGCGTGATGGTGACATCAAAATACTGAAGGGAGGGTGGGTGAAAGGGGATACTCCCAGGAGCAGATAGCCACCCCTGGATGGAACTCCAACTGAAATGCTGTTTTACTTACTTGTGAAGTGTGGTTCTGCTCTGACAAGCGGCCCCTTTTGACTTAGCAGATGGCTCACAAGAGAACAGAGTTAGCACTGCTGGCTAACGTAAGTTTCTCCTGCTTTTGACTCCTGTTAACCATGCAGAGGCAACACAGGAATGAGAGGAGAACTGGGAATCTGTTGTGGCTCATGTGTCATCAGGATCTTTAGCTGCATGCCAACTGCCAAGTCCTGCCCTCTGTCAGACATGTGATCCACGCAGGGCAACTGGGTTGCAAAAGTTTACATGACTGTACAATCTTTATTGCTGAGCCAGAAAGACCCCAGCTTGACTCTCAGATCCCAGGATGGGTTTGCAAGGAAAACAGCTCTATATCTGTAAGCTGAGCAGGTTAGCTATGCAATCACTAAGGGCTTGTCTGCATGGGAAAGTTATACCAATATAAGCTAAGGTCTGAATCTAAACAGCTACAGTTATACCAGTATAACTCCCTGTGCAGACACATTCATATTCCCATAGAACAGGGCCTTTTAAAATTTAGCTTATGTTGCTTGGGAAGGGGTTTAAACTAAACTGAAAAAACCCCACTCTTATTCCAGAATAAGAGTGTCTGCACAGGGAGTTACACAGGTATAGTTATACAGGCTTAATTATACCTGTACAACTGCAAACACTTTCCTATGTAGACAAGCCTTAAGGGCGTCTACGTAAAGCACTTCAGTGTAGACACTACCTTCACTGACGGGAGGGATTCCCCCATCGGTGTACGTAATCCACCTCCCCCAAGAGGTGGTATCTAGGCTAGAATTCTTCCATCGACCTGGCACTGTCTACACTGGGGTTAGGCTACGTCTACACATCGCACCTTACAATGGCACAGCTGTGCTGGTGCAGCTGTGCCGTTGTCAGATGCACTGTGTGGCCGTTCTTTATCACCGTGAGAGCGCTCTCCTGGTGACAAAATAAAACCACCCCCAACGAGGGGCAGCAGTTTCGTCGCTGGGAATAGCGCTGTCCACACCAGCTCTTTTTGTTGTTAAAACTTTTGTTCTTTGGGGGTGTTTTTTCACAACCCGAGCAACAAAAGTTTTAGCAACAAGAGTGCCAGTGTAGTCACAGCCTTATGTCGGTATAGCTATGCCTTTCAGGGTGTGGATATTTTACACCCCCAAGAGAGACAGCCACACCGATGTAAAATTCTAGTGTAGACCAGGCCTAAGACAGAGAATGTGGAATAAGTTCTGTGATGTGACAAATCCATCTATGCTCTGAGGCCACAGAGCCACTCAGAAGAACTGCTGCAAATCTACATGCTTATGACACTGTCAAACAACAGACTTCAAAACGCGAGCAAGCCAACCTACAGCGGGAAATGCACTAGTGTTACCTGGTCCCTTTTAAAGTTAAGAAAACGGAGACAATGAATGAGCACCTTGCTTCAGCTGCACTGTGCAGTAGAGGGTTAGGGGCAGGGCACCACATATTTGATATCAAACTGGGACAACCCCCATGGCATCCACCCCCCTTCAGGCAGAAGGGGACAGAGCTAGCTTCAGTGGCTCATCTCCCTGGGTCTCAGCTGCTGCACCATTCTCCAGACAGCCCTGGTCAACACCTGCACTTCCAGCTTCCCTACTGCCAACTAGCCCCCAACTCCGGCACCTGACCCCTACAGCTTGGTCCCGTGGAGCAGTGCAGGGAACACGTGCTGGAATCCAACCAGCTCTCCACTCGTGGGGAATGCTGCAGAGCTAGAGGTGGGTGCAGACAGGATCCAACAGGGCAGGGAGACAAGACAAACATCAGCACTCAGCCACAGCAAAACACAACTCCGCAACATCTTGGAAACATGCCAAGTTTGCAGCTGCACAACCGTGGAGTCCACAGAGTCCTGACTGAATGGGAGTTCGCACCTTAGAGCTATTCTGTTGGCTCTCTGCAGCCTTGCACCAGCAGCATAGCGGCAGTTTCTGCTTGTCTCACAGTTTTAAGGTTATAGGACTAGAAACATACATTTAAAAAAAAAAATTGAGAGCTGAGATTCCGAGCCCAATTCTGCAGCAAGAGGCAAATACTTGGGGCCGTGGTTAGAGGTACAGGCCTAGGAGACAAAAGACTGCAGTTTGACACTGGTCTGCCACAAGTTTCCCACGTGACTTTTGACAAGTCCTCTTGATGCTTTGGTTACCCAGTGTGAAAATGGGGGAGGAGGGGATGATGTGTGGGCAGGAAGTGAGTGCAGCTGCACAAAACCAGGGTGACATGCATGGTCAGTCAGTGGAAGAGAACGGTGAACCTGCAGCGTCCCAGCCCCACAGCAGAGCCTGTTGGCGCGGACCCATTTGGGAAGCGCTGAGCCGTGAGAACCACGGAGCGGACAGGGAGCAAAGTCAGCTGGGTGAACGCTTTACAAACTTCGCTGGACACGCTCAGCGTGTGATGTCCAAACCCAGTGTACTCTGGAAAGAGGCAAGACGCTGCTCCCTAGCAAGGGCTAGCCCAGCTTTCAAACCTCCACTAGTTCCGCTCCAGGGCTGCTCGAATAAAGGCCACAGGACACATGCGGGACAGTGGCAGGTTAGGGTTCATTTCCCAGAATTCTATTTTCACTTCCCTCCCCCTCAAGCTGCTCAAACTTCAGAGCTCGAGCCCCCAAGTCTCCTAACCAGCACCTGGCTGATTGCTGGGGGAGAATGTTTCCCTACCACATCCTTCTCTGCGTCCCACCATGGATGGGAACTGGAAAGAACTCTTCCAGATTCCTATCCTTTAATGGAAGGAAGTTATTTCAGGGCTCAAAACCACTAGCCAGGAAACCATGGTTTGGGGACCAGGGTATCCCTTGCACACACAGGACAAGATTTCTCCACTGGCTCCCATTAAACCTCTCACTCATTTCCCCCATCCCCACATGTTCTCACTCTTCCCCACCCGTCTCTTCTCATTCCCACTTTACTCCTGGGGGAATTCTGCACCACTGCACATGTGCAAAATTCATGTCCCACAATGACTTGAATTCCCTTTGCTTTCTGACGGGGAAGCAAAGGGAATCCACAAGAGTGGTCATGCAACCCTCCCCAGCAGTATGTTTTGGGTGCCCAGGGCAGCCAGCAGAGGTAAATCACTGTGGGGCAGAGGGTAGGACTGGGGAAGACCCAGCTGGTGGCTCCCACCAGGGCCGACTCCAGGCACCAGCCCACCAAGCTTGTGCTTGGAGCAGCACCTGGAGGGGGGCGGCGCATCGTTCTGGCCCCCGGGGAGAGCGGAGCCGCGGCAGGCTCGCCGCCCTCCCCTTGGCGCTCCGGCCGGTCGTGGAGAGCGGCCAGGCTCGGTGCCCTCCCCTGCTGGCCCTGGCTCCCACCCTGTGCTGGGGAGGATGGGACTTCCTCTTCCCTGGCACAGCCTCCAGGGCTGGGTCAGACCCACGCCCAGATTTCTCCCCAGTCTTCAAGAAGCTCTGCAAACACCTCCCCCCCACCCTTTTTGCACCCACCACTCATCAGCTGCAGGGGGAGGGATCACTGTACAGGGAAGCTGCTCCCCCATCCACCCAACCCTCATGCATCCAGACTCCCTCAGACCCAGACCCTCCCTCCGAGCCTCACCCCCCCACATCTAGATCCCCACCCCACTGAGCCGCACTCCCCCAGCATCTGGACACCCCACTGAACCCCTTACACCCAGACCCCCCTGCTGAGCTCTATTCCACACACACCCAGAACCCTCACCCCCACTGAGCTCCAACTACCTTCACCTGGACCCCCCTGCAGAGTCCCATTACCCTTGCACCCAGATCTCCCACTGAGCTGCCCGCACCCAGATTGCCCTACACAGAACCCTCCCAACCCACACCAGGATTCCTCCATGCTAAGCCCCTCCACACTTGGATCCTGCCGAGCTGAGCCTGCCTGCCCACACCTGGTGCACCTGGCACAGAGGGGCAGGCATGGTTCTTGCGCGGTAACAGTCGGGTGCAGCCTCACCGCTGAGTCCGTGTCACAGTGGGAGCTGCAGAGTGATCGCCCACCTCTATGCAGCCAGTGGCCTGTGCTCCCCAATGCCATGCTGGAGCCGCCACATTTATTTGATAAATAAAATTTGCAGAATTTTAAAATTCTGTGTGCAGAATTTTTTTCGGCACAGAATGCCCTCAGGAGTACCACTTCAATTCCCCATCTGAGAGCCAGGCCTGGGTTTTCCCAATCCCTAGCTGCTGCCTACAAGTGCTGCTCCCTTCAACTCATCATTTAGCCCTGTGCAGCAGGTGCACTGCTTGCCCTGTTGGATACCTGCCCACCTCTCAGGTGCACTGATACTCAAACTGCCCTGCCCTCACAGGGACGATCCCAGTAGTTGCAGCAGCTCCCACCTGGCCATGCCCAAGAGAGACAGGAAGGTATCTGGGCTAGTTTATATGCAGGAGAGGAAGAGGTTGCTAGCTTCCCTCTATGCCAACCTTCAGCACCAAGGAAAACGGCTGCTCAGGAAGGGGCCCTTGCCCCGGGAGAAGTCCAATACGGAGAGAGAGGAGCAGTGACTATGTAGCAGGCTGGGAACTGAGACACCCTTGGGAGCAGAAGAAAGGGAAATAAACTCCCCACCCGTAGATTCTATCTATGGCAAAATCCCAGTGGGACCTGGAACTAGACCCACATAACTCAGCCCGAGTTCATCCAATCAGAATACACTGAAAAAAATGCCCTTGCCTTTGGAATTCATCAGCCGCACAAAGTTAAATGTACCAAAGCATGACCCCCCCCAACCCCCTAAAAAAACCTTCTCAGAAACAAACACTCTCCCTACCGTGTCCCCCTTCCCAGAATTAGTCCTCTCCCCTCCATTGCATCATTCGCTTTTTCAAGGTTATTTTCACAACCACAAGGGCTAGAAATTTAAAGAAAGCTGAGATTCTGGAACAAGTCTATGATACAGGGTGGATTCTGCAATTCTGGGCAACATAGGAGACCCATATTGCCCTTCTAGAGCATCTTGAGGATTTTGGCCTGTGTCATGAACACATTGACCCATTCAGTCCTCCCATCCCTGGGAGATGGTATCATTTTCCAAGGTCACACAGTGGCAGTGTAGGGTTCATTTCCCAGAGTCCTAGTCTCAGTGTGCTGGCCCAAGCACTAATTACTATCCTTCTGGGACAGGATGATACAGACACCTGGACCACAGGCCATATTTGCCCTACCTCTGAGACTGGCCGTCACAACTGTCTGATACCCATGCAGTTGCAGTGGCTACCCCTACTCAGAACCCGGGTCAGCTAACAGGCCTGCTCCTTTCACCATTACCATTAAAGTGTCTTTAGGGAAAAGGTTGCGGCTCGGAACGCGGGGTGCTCCGCCAGCGCTAATCTGATCCTGTGGTGCCGGCCCACGACGGAACCAACTGCTGATGGCCCAGATGATAAAGATCCTATGGAAGAAAGAGGGGGAGTGAATTAACACTGACATTTTACCCAATCCTTTCTGCCACAGCCAAGTGCCCCCTTAATCACATAACAGAATCCCCGTGCCCCAAGCCTTCAACTGAAGCGATGGCAGATGTGTTAAGACGACTGTGCTCGCTGTACGGCCAGTCAGCTCTGTGAGGAAGCAGCTTTCACTGGTTTCTCAGTCACATCGTTTTCTCAGATTTGCAGCCTGTGGTCGTGAGGCCCAGCCAGGGCGAACTGGTTCTGTGCCAGTTCACGGTTACAGACTCCGTGCTGAGCAACTCTATGAAAAACTGACTAGGTCTGTGCTGGAAACTAAAACCCAGTACGCTCAGTACGTGTCATCGAGCCAAAGAGCTGAGAGAACACCCAGGGAGATGAACAGGCCATTTCACACCTTTGCAAGCCTCATAGGGGTGTGCAGAACATGGACCCCTATGTTAGGCTCCAATATGGGGTCCCAAGTGTCTCCTCCCACTTGCTGTCTCTAGCTGGTAGATGTACTCTTCATAGCCCCTCTACCACACCACCCTCCCTCCTCCCTCTGGCCCTTCTAGGTCTACCATGGAGAGGCTGGGCAGCGTTGGTAGCTGAGAAGCAGCAAGGTGTGCCCAGCAGGAGGCTCCCATATGCCCCACCCTCGCAGGTGCCCCATAGTCATAGCCTCTTCACGGTCACCATCACTTCAAGATAAGACCAAGGGAAATTCACTGTAAAACAACTTAAAAGCTGAACAGTTTCCTCGTGCCCTACAAGACCCTGAACGAGGGGCTACATTTGTAGTTCCTGGTTTTCAGAAGTTTTAAGTTTAGCTTTCCTCCACATTCTGGAAGGGTACAAGGCAGCATTCACCAGGCAACCTGAGCTCTGCATTAACAAACCTCTTCGGCCGTCCAAATAGTCCATGAAAAAGCCACGTACGTGAGAGGTGCCCAAAGAATTCTCACACCGTTCGACAGGGCAAGGCGATAGAGTAAGTGAGAATTTACTGGGATACACAGACCACAGAAGTTGGCAATGAAGTCAGCTTTTAGTTAAGTACCCCAAACCTAAATGCACCTATGGAAGGCTGTGCTGACGCTTGAAAATAAACTATAGCAATACCAGGGACTGAGAGAAGCCCTAATCACACAGCGAAATCTGAAGTACTGGCTCCCCACATAGTAGATTCCCAGATTCCAAGGCCAGAGGAGACCACTGTGATCAACTAGTCTGACCTCCTGTATAACATAAGCCAGAGAATTGCCCCCAGATAGACTGTAGTTCAAAAGGAATTATCAAACAAACTCTACTCAGTCCTTTGAGCTAAGAGGGCATGCCCAGGGCTGGCGCAACTCATTAGGCGACCTAGGTGATCGCCTAGGGCACTGCAATTTGGGGGGCAGCGACCGCGGCGGTATTTCCGCCGCCTCTGTGGGGGGGAGCGGCATTTCGGGGCGGAACCTTCTGCTGCCTAGGGCGGCGGAAAAGCTGGCGGCGCTCCTGGGCATGCCAAGTAGATATTACAATGGATTTTGTACATTTAACACGGAAACAGCTAACTATGTGTTGCACATTTCCAAATGGACAGTTCTTACTGCCAGCCCTTCTGCAAGCTAATTTGCCTTAAGTTGAAAAGTTCAAAGTTCCAATCCTTTCAAGGTTCAGTACCGCAGAGGTATGCCAGTTACAATACTAAGTGCCATAGCCAATAGTTACACCGAAGACTACACAGGCAGGAATATTCTAGAGCAGTCAGCCACAAAAAACTTGTTAAAAATGTGTTAAGGACACAGAACCAAGAGCGGCAGGACATTTCAGGCACTGAAGATGCGTGCTGAAATCTGTGTCCTGCAAGTCTCGCATCTACATGGAGTGCCACATTCCAAGCTCAACTTCTTTATCTGACCAGCCCAAGTCAGCCCCCTCCGAGTCACTGGGCTGAATTCCCACATCTGCTCTGTTGAATATAAGCTTTCACCCTTGCCCCTCTAAGCCTCTGTTCTACTCTCACCTCACCTGCTGTCCCCACCCTCACTGCAACAGCGCAAGCCCCAGAGTACACCTCCACCCTGATAAAAAAAAAAAAAACCACAACACCAAGACTCAGAGCTCAGGTCAGTGGGCTCAGGCTCATGGGCTCAGGCTGTGGGACTAAAAATAGTGTAGACACAGGCTGGAGCCTGGGCTCTGAGACCCTCTCCCCTTTTGGAGTTTTATAGCCCTGCAGCCCAAGTCCCTGAGCCTAAGTCAGCTGATGTGCCAGTGGAGGATGTGCCATGGGTCTTTTATTGCAGTGTAGACATACCCTCAGAGCCCTTACTGTTCCACATGCCAGCCTGTCCCATGCATGGAACAACCCTCCAGCTCTACTACCCCTGCGACTAGATAGGTTTGTTCGAACCCCGTGATTTTTCAGGAAAGCAAAGGGGCCGAAGATTTAGTTCTCTCTCCTGGCTCAGTGAATCTTTTCCCTGGCCCACGGGCAGGAAGCTGAGCTGTGATCACTCCCGAGAAGAGTCTGCCAAAGCGGACGAGAGTCAGAGCACCCCGTGAAAGAGGAAGAACATGATCCTGGCGGTGTCAGGGCAAAAAATAAATTCCTCCTTTTTGAGAAAGTGGCACGGGGAGATGGCTTATTTTGACGAGGCTGGGTGCTTTGTAGAGGGAAGGCCGGGGCATGAAGGGCCTATGAGACTAAAAAAGGATGAGGGTGGGGCAGATGGGGGAGAGCTCCTTAGAAAGTGGTGGGCAATGGAAGCCACGGGGGAGTTTGGATTCTGCCGCCTCTGGTGGAGATCCTTAGTCTGCTGTCCACTATAGCCATGTCATAGTCACCTTAAGGTGGCTGAGAGGGGAGCACAACGCTGCCATGTGCTGGATATACAGAGACTCGAGGGCAGGGTGGAGAGCAAGTGAAGTCCTCAAGCCTGTGGGTTGTAGCAGGACAAGTCAAAGCACAAAGGGAATGCGTACAAGATGAAAAACAACAGCTGTGTCCACTCCTCATCCTGCTGATCAGAATTGTCTCTCTGGTCCCTCATGCTTCCCCATCGGTTTCTGGAATCCACAATGTTGTATCATGTCTGTCTTTGATTGTAACCTCTTTGGGGGCAGGAAGATTAATCGATTCCAAGGCCAGAAGGGACCATTGTGATCGTCCAGTCTGATCTTCTGTATACCACAGGCCAGAGAACTGCCCCAAAACCATTGCTAGAACAGAGCTTTTAGAAAAACATCCTGATTTTAAAATGGTCAGTGATGGAGATCCCCAACCCTTGGTAAATTGTTCCAAAGGCTAATTACTCTCACTGGCCCAATCGGAATGTGTCTAGCTTCAACTTCCGGTTATTGAATCACATTAGACCTTTCGCTGATAAACTGAAGAGCCCATTATTAAATATTTGTTCCCCACGTAGGTATTTATAGACTAATCAAATTGCCCCTTAAGTCTCTCTTTATTAAGCTAAATAGATTCAGCTCGAGTCTCATTACAAGACTCATTCTAATCCTTGAATAATTCTTATGGCTCTTCTCTGACCCCTCTCTGATTTATCAACATCTTTCTTGAATTATAGACAAGAGAACTGGACACAGGGTTCCAGCAGCAGTCACACCAGTGTCAAATAGAGACATAAAAGAATCTCTACCCTGCTTGAGATTCCCATTTATGCATCCCAGGATTGCATTAGCTCTCCTGGACACAGTATCATACTAGGAGCTTATGGCAGCTGATTCTCCACAATCCCCAAACCTTTTTCAGAGTCAGCGCTTCCCAGGATTGAGTCCCCCATCCTGTAAGTATGGCCTAAGACTCAGCAAGTCTAAGGGGAAAACATTATTAAGGGCACAAGAGCAAACTATCCCATTGTGTCGGAAAGATAGGAAGTATGGCAAGAAACCACGCTGGCTTAACCAGGAGATCTTCAATGATCTAATACTCAAAAAAGAGTCCTACAAACAGTGGAAATTCGGTCAAATTATAAAGGATGAATATAAACAAACACCACAAGTGCGTAGGGACAAAATTAGAAAAGCCAAGGCACAAAACGAGATCAAACTAGCTAGGGACATAAAAGGAAACAAGAAAAACATTCTACAAATACATTAGAAGTAAGAGGAAGACCAAGCACAGAGTAGGCCCGTTACTCAATGAGGGGGGAAGACAATAACAGAAAATGTGGAAATGGTAGAGGTGCTTAATGACTTCTTTGTTTCGTGTTCACCAAGAAGGTTGGTGGTGACTGGATGTCTAACATAGTGAATGATCCTACCTCATTTTCACTGGCAGAGTCTAAAAATAGGGAAAGAACAAGTCAAAAATTACTTAGAGAAGTTAGGAGTTTTCAAATCACCAGGCCCCGATGAAATGCATCCTAGAATACTCAGCAAGCTGACTGAGGAGATATCTGAGCCATTAGCAACCATCTTTGAAAAGCCATGGAAGAAGGGAGACATTCCAGAAGACTTGAAAAGGGCAAATATAATGCCCATCTATAAATAGGGAAAGGAGGACAACCTGGGGAACTACAGACCAGTCAGCTTAACTTCTGTACCCAGAAAGATAATGGAGCAAATAATTAAGCAATCAATTTGCAAACACCTAGAAGATAATAAGGTGATATGTAACAGTGAGCATGGATTTGTCAAGAACAAATCATGCCAAACCAACCTGATATCTTTCTTTGACTGGGGAACAAGCCTTGTGGATTGGGGGGGGGGGGGGGGGGGAGAGGAGAGCTTGACTTTAGTAAGGATTTTGATACTGTCTTGCATGACCTTCTAGTAAATTAGGGAAATACAACCTAGATGGAACTACTATAAAGTGGGTGCATAACTGGTTGGAAAATCGTTCCCAGAGAGTAGTTATCAGTGGTTCACAGTCATGCTGGAAGGGTATAACGAGTGGGGTCCCGTAGGGATCGGTTCTGGGTCCAGTTCTATTCAATATCTTCATCAATTATTTAGATAATGGCATAGAGAGTACACTTATAAAGTTCGCAGACGATACCAAGCTGGGAGGGGTTGCAAGTGCTTTGGAGGATAGGATTAAAATTCAAAATGATCTGGACAAACTGGAGAAAGGGTCTGAAGTAAATAGGATGAAATTCAATAAGGACAAATGCAAAGTACTCCACTTAGGAAGGAACAATCAGTTGCACACATACAAAATGGGAAATGACTGCCTAGGAAGGAGTACTGCGGAAAGGGATCTGGGGGTCATAGTGGATCACAAGCTAAATATGAGTCAACAGTGTAATGCATTGTAAGCAAGACACGAGAAGTAATTCTTCCGCTCTACTCTGCACTGATTAGGCCTCAACTGGAGTATTATGTCCAGTTCTTGGTGACACATTTCAGGAAAGATGTGGACAAACTGGAGAAAGTCCAGAGAAGAGCAACAAAAATTATTAAAGGGCTAGAAAACATGACTTCTGAGGAAAGATTGAAAAAATTGGGTGTGTTTAGTCTAGAGAAGAGAAGACAGAGGGGACATAACAGTTTTCAAGTACATAAAAGATTGTTACAAGGAGGAGGGAGAAAAATTCTTCTTCTTAACCACTGAGGATAGGACAAGAAGCAATGGGCTTAAATTGCAGCAAGCGCGGTTTAGGTTGGACATTAGGAAAAACTTCCTGACTGTCAGGGTGGTTAAGCACTGTAATAAATTGCCTCAGGAGGTTGTGGAATCTCCATCATTGGGGATTTTTAAGAGCAGGTTGGACAAACATCTGTTAGGGATGCTCTAGATAATACTTAGTCCTGCCTTGAGTTCAGGGGACAGGAATAGATGACCTCTTGAGGTCCCTTCCAGTTCTATGATTCCATGACTTGTAGGCTCTAAAGGTTTGCATTGTTTTGTTTTTGAGTGCAGTTATGTAACAACAAAAATCTACCTTTTAAAGTTGCAGTTTCACAATAAAAAGATTGCATTATGGTACTTGTATGAGGTGAATTGAAAAATACTATTTATTTTGTTCATCATTCTTACAGTGCAAATATTTGTAATAAAAACAAAAAGTGAGCACTGTACACTTTGCATTCTGTGTTGTAATTTAAATTAATATATTTGAAAATGTAGAAAAACATCCAAAAATAGTTAATACATTTCAACTGGTATTCTATTAACAGTGCGATTAAAACTGATTAATCGCAATTAATTTTTTTTAGTTAATTGCGTCAATTAACTGCAATTAATCGACAGCCCTATTTTTAATCTCGCCTCATACGGAAGCTGTTCCATGCCCCAAATCATTTTTGTTGCCCTTCTCTGTATCTTTTCCAATTCTAATATCTCTTTTTAGTGACGGGGCGACCAGTTCGGCAAACAGTATTCAAAACATGGGCATACCATGGATTAATATAGAGGCATTATAATATTTTGTTTTATTTTCTATCCCTTTACTAATAGTTCCTAACACGGTTAATTTTTTTTTTTTTGACTGCAGCCGTACACTGAGCAGATGTTTTCAGAGAACCAGCCACAATATCGCCAAGATCTTTCTTGAATGGCAACAGCTAATTTAGATCCCCATCATTTTGCATGTATAGTTGGGAGTATATTTTCCATTGTGCATTACTTTGCACTTAACACTGAATTTTGCCTGCCTTTTTGTTGCCTGGTCATTCAGTTTAGTGAGAACCCTTTGTAACTCTTCGCAGTCTGCTTTGAACTGACGTATTTTGAGTAATTTTGTATCATCTGCAAATTTTACCACCTCACTGTTTACCCCTTTTTCCAGATCATTTATGAATATGTTGAACAGCACTGGTCGCTGTACAGACCCTGCAGGACACTGCTATTTACCGCTCTCCATTCTCAAAACTGACCATTTATTCCTACCCTTTGTTTCCTATCTTTTAACCAGTTACTGATCCATTGGAGGACCTTCCCTCTTATCCCATGACAGCTTACTTTGCCTAAGAGCCTTTGATGAGGTCTCTTGTCAAAGGCTTTCTGGAAATCTAAATACACTGTATCCACCGGATCCCCCTTGTCAACTTGTTTGTTGATCTCCCTCAAAGAATTCTAATAGATTAGTGAGGCATGATTTCCATTTATAAAAGCCGTGTTGACTTTTCCCCCAACAAAGCACGTTCACCTATATGTCTGATAATTCTGGTTGAAACTGTAGTGAAGAACAATCTACCTGGTACAGAAGTTAGTTTTTGCTGCCTGTAATTACCAGGATCGCCTCTCCAGCTTGGAGTTTAATTTAAGAAGACTGTTAGCCTGGGAACCTGTCTTAAATAGAGGCCAGTTCCAGTCTCGAATGAATGAAGTTAACTTAGAAGCACGGCAGGGGGCTACGCCAACCTGGAAAGCTTGTCTAGTCTGTAAAAGACTTGTTCTAACTCTGGGGGCTGGGAGCTAAACAGCATCAAGCTGTATGGGAATCTTTAACCTAAGTTATTTCAATTCCTATGGGACTTTCATTTTATTTTTTCCCTGTATTCCCAATGCTCCTGACTCTCCACATCTTTCCTCTTCACAATATTAGAGCCCACGACTCTTAATTCACACCTATTAAACTGCTTTCATCACCACCACCAGTGGTAGAAATCTCATCTGAAGCTGATCATGTATGTCAATTTAAAAAAATATATATTTTCACAGTGGCCGTGCAAATGTTAAAGAAATTTTTTTGACTCTACCACATCTGCAAAACCTCCAGCAGCAATTTCTTTCAGGTTAACAATTAACCTGATTAATCCACATTCTTTCCACACACTGGCTGCTGTGAAGCCTTCCTGCTCCCAAGAAAACTGAACAGATTTAGCTAGATCTGTGTGCAGCCATAGAAGCAGGACAATCTCCGAAGGAAACGGACACTTGGCTCTCTCCAGTCACATTTTGACCAGCGTTGTTCACTCAGATTCTGGATGTCCTGGGAGGACACTCTACTCAATCCATAATTTATCTCCTCCTTCAGTGCTGCTGAAGGCTAGTTGAGAACATTAACATCTACTTAGAGAAGAGCATGATGCTCACTGCTCTAGTGGAAGCATCTCTTCGGACTCTACTCAAAAGCTCTCACTTGATGCTGATAGTCTCTCCAGTGATGAACTAATACCTACATTTCCATTTTTGGTTATGGCAATGGAAAAGCTGTGATGAGACATTCTGAAGTATCTCGATGCCTCGCACTTCCCACTGACAACCAGGGCTGTGACCTGGGTATGTCACAGAGACTAGGCTGACTATCTCCTTTCAGTAATGGACACAGATGAGGTGCCTGTGCCAATACTAGATCATGAGGCATTAGTCTCTCAACTGCAGTGCATGGTAGAGTGAAAAAGCTGAGCTCAGGTGGCTTTGTTCTTCTCCCTCCCACCTGGAGGAGTCCCAGAGGTTAGCGTTAGGCAATGCTCAATAGGTGACCCAAGAGATCTCGGATGTGGGGGACCGCAGCATTCTGTGAGATATGAGACTGGTGGCAGAGCTGATGGGTGAAGCGCTGAACTGTGGGTAAAGTGCTGTCAGTATGCAGATGACCCCAACTTTCTCTCTCTGTCTCACCCCGGAACATGTCTTGCTCTTACAGCGGTGGCTGCGCTGTGGGGTTTCTCAGGAGATCAGAGGAGTGGGAGTTTTTAGATGTCAATGTTTCCTGGCTGAACGGCACTTTTTAATATAGGGTGGGATCTGTTGAGGTTTTGTTATTAAATGTATTTGTAATAACGGTCAGAGCACCTACAGCCAGGGGCAAGGGACTCAGAGGCCAAATTGAAATTAACATCAGGTTTTTAATACGTGATGAGAAGAGGGCAGCTGGAGAATCAGCCAGGGCTCACCTGAACAACACTCCTTTGATGACCTGCCAGGCATTGGGAGCTGGCTGCTGCGGCTGGTTCTGCTGCTGCGTCTCTGCAGTCGGGGCCCCTGCCACGGTTCCATTACTTGTTACCTGCTTTGGGGGAAGGAGCAGAGACGGGCTGGTAAGCAGTGCACAGGGCAGCAGGTTACCTGGTATCGCTGGTGGGAAATGGCCCCACGTTGGGCAGTGCCAGGGGGTTCCCCCAGCTGGCTACGCAGGACAAGCCCCCATCCAGGGCCGCTGGGGGGAGCCCAGAGCCCCAGTCTGGACATAACACGAGGGCTCCCATGGATCCCAGGACTGAAGGACCCGGGCCATACCAGAAGGGAGGGGGCAGTCCAGGGAGGCGAGGAAGGGGCCTGAGGGAGCGGAGCACGGGGGGAAAGGGAGGAGGCGGGGAGTTGAGCTGGGACCGGCCTAGGGACGAGTGAGGGTAAGCGGGGGCCCGGCTGAGCGGAGCCGAGCGGCTCGGGAAGCCGAACCCGGGCAGAGGCGGCGGGGCCCGGCGGGGGAGGGGGCCGGGCGCGGGGGGAGCAGTGGAGGGGCCGGGGAACCGACACCGGCCCAGGAAGGGGAGGCTCGAGGGCCCCCGCGACACGCCACGGCGCCGCTACCTGCTCCGGGCTGGAACCAGGAAACGCCGCCTCCGTCTCCGGCGCCGCCATCTTTGCTGCGCCGATAGCTGCGTTGCTCTCGCGAGAAGCGGCTCCCGGCCCCGCCCCTTTTGCGGGTCACATGATGCTCTGGTCATGTGACTGGCGCTCGCGGCAGGTGCCACGCCCACTTCCTGCCGCGGGCCTGAGATGGGGTCGTGACGTGGGGGGAGTGCTGCTGAGCCAGAGAGGGGGGCGGGGCATAATGTATCCTCGGGGGAGAGTTGAACCGGGGGGAGCTGAGCCGGGGGGAGTAGTGGGGTGGGGGGAGCTGAGC
>NC_048313.1:631480-644702 GCF_013100865.1 Trachemys scripta elegans | reverse complement strand
ACGGATGAGGGGGAGCTGAGCCGGGGGGAGTAGTGGGGTGGGGGGAGCTGGGGATGAGGGGGAGTAGTGGGGTGGGGGGAGCTGGGGATGAGGGGGAGCTGAGCCGGGGGGAATAGTGGGGTGGGGGGAGCTGGGGATGAGGGGGAGTAGTGGGGTGGGGGGAGCTGGGGATGAGGGGGAGCTGAGCCGGGGGGAATAGTGGGGTGGGGGGAGCTGGGGCTGAGGGGGAGCTGAGCTGGGGGAGTGTAGTTAGTGGGGGAGCTGAGCCAGAGGAGGCATAATGGGGCAGGAGGGGTTGGGGAGCTGAACTAGTGGAGGGGGTGGTGGTTTTAATCTCTTATTTTATGTGCCATTAAATGTGTCTCTGCTGCTACAGCTAAAACCTGCAGTGTGGGGCCCCTAATGCTGGATGCTCAATCCAGAGCATACTGTTCACAGTCTCTGCACCTTGGATCCCCATCCCCACACTGTGGATATAGCACTTCCCTTTCTCACAATGCGGTTGTGAGGCTCCATGCAGAGGTGCTGATATTATAGTGCTGTGGGTCAGATAAGGACCTTAGGTAAACAGGTTACATTGTTTTAAATCAAAGCCATTTAAATCACTGATTGTAACCATGATTTACATCAGCAAGCAGGAAATCTTTATTTGAATAATCAATTTTAATCTTATTTTGCATTTGTACTGTTCAGTTCTTTTCCTAAGGATAGGTTGAATCTCATAGGCTGCTAATCATTAAAACATGTTGATTTGCAACTAAGTATAGTTTTGACACTAAAATTGGTATTACTTGTTGCTTTCCAGGGAGATGTACTATATTACTCATAGACTTTAAGATACACATTTGTGCAATGAGATAGCTTAACATATATTTATTCCATTTCTTAATTTTTACATTTTTGTTGTGTGAGAAAATGGTGAATGACACATTTTACTAGATTAGTTTTTTATTTGTGATATGTTTCCAGCTGCATGTGGATGGAAATTAGAATTAAATTAAAAAATCATAAAACAGCATTTTACAAAGTTTAAGAATATAAGAATGGCAATACTGGTTCAGACCAAAGGTCCATCTAGCTCAGTAGCCTGTCTTCCGACAGTGGCCAATGCCAGGTGCCCCAGAGGGAATGAACAGAACAAGTAATCATCAAGTGATCCATCCTCTATCACTCATTCCCAGCTTCTGGCAAACAGAGGCTAGGGACACCATTCCTGTTCATCCTGGCTAATAGCCATTGATGGACCTATCCTCCATGAATTTATCTAGTTCTTTTTTGAACCCTGTTATAGTTCTTGGCCTTCACAACATCTTCTGGCAAGGAGTTCCATAGGTTGACTGCATTTTGTGAAAAAATACTTCCTTTTGTTTGTTTTAAACCTGCTGCCTATTAATTTCATTTAGTGACCCCTAATTCTTGTTTTATGAGAAGGAGTAAATAACACTTCCTTATTTACTTTTTCCATACCAATCATGATTTTATAGACCACTATTATATCTCCCTGTCATAGACTAAGGGTAGCATAAAATCCCTCTTTACCCTGTAAAGGGTTAATTCCTCTTTTACCTGTAAAGGGTTAAGAAGCTCAGATAACCTGGGGGCACCTGACCAAAAGGACCAATAAGGGGAAAAGATACTTTGAGATCTGTGGGGGAAGGTTTTTTGTTTGTCTCTCTCAGAGCCAGCCAGGAAATAGGGCAGGGGAAAATACATCTCCCTAGCTATATCTGAACTAAGCAAAGAGGGAGGTTTGTTCCTGTTTTTGTAACTTTAACGTTTTGCCTAGAGGGGAAATTCTCTGTGTTTTTGAGTCTTTTGTTATTCTGTAAAGTACTTACCATCCTGATTTTACAGAGGTGATTTTTTTACCTTTTCTTTACTTAATTTTTTTTTTTAAGAACCCAATTGATTTTTCATTGTTCTTAAGATCCAATGGTTTGGGTCTGTGTTCTCTTGTACCAATTGGTGAGGATATTATTCTTAAGCCTCCCCAGGAAAGGGGGTGTAGGGACTTGGGGGGATATTTGGGGAAGGTAGGGCTCCAAGTGGCCCTCCCTGAATGTTTGGTTAAATCACTTGGTGGTGGCAGCGATACTAAGGCAAGGAAGGAATTTGTGCTTTGGGGAAGTTTTAACCTAAGCTGGTAAAAATAAGCTTAGGGGGTCTTTCATGCGAGTCCCCACATCTGTACCCCAGCATTCAGAGTGGGGAGGGAACTCTGACATGGTGGCAGCTCAGTGGGATCATTTCGAACCAAAAGCCCAGTAGGATTTTAAAAGGACAATTTTTTTTTCCTTTTTGGCTGCTTAGAAAGCAGAGAGGTGTTTTTTTTAAAAGCTGTGAGCAGCTGGAGAGTTTTTTCTCTGCCTGAGTGCAGGGTAGTTAACTTCCTGCAAAGGAATTCACAAGTGTGTTTTTTTTTTTTTTTTCCTTTCTAACTCTCGAGTTAAGCTAGGATGAAAGAAAGTGACGTCCAGAAAAAAATGGAATTAGCCAGATTTGAAGCTGAGGAAAGAATAAAAGAATATAATAAACAGGTGGCCAGGGAAGAAGCTGCTCACAAGAGAGCTATGGAGGCCAAAAAAGCCAGGATGGAGGCAGAAAAAGCCAGGGAAGAAACTGCCCACCAGAGGGCTATGGAGGCCCAGAGGGAGGCCCAAAAGCATGATTTTATAGATCTCTATTATATCCCCCCTCTTAGTTGTCTTTTTTCCAAGCTGAAAAGTCCCAGTCTTATTAATCTCTCCTCATATGGCAGATGCTCCATACCCCTAATAATTTTTGTTGCCCTTTTCTGAACCTTTTCCAAGTCCAATATATCTTTTTTGAGATGGGGCGACCACATCTGCACGCAGTATTGAAGATGTGGGTGTACAATGGATTTATAGAGAGGCAATATGATATTTTCTGTTTTATTATCTATCCCTTTCTTAATGATTCCCAACATTCTGTTCGCTTTTTTGACGGCTGCTGCACATTGAGTGGATGTTTTCAGAGAACTATCCACAATGACTCCAAGATCTCTTTCTTGAGCGGTGTGACAAGGTCTGCTTACCCCGCACTAGCCCAGACAGAGTTAAGGCCATATTATTGACAGGGGAAGTCCCGCCTCCCTGATGAGACTGGGCATGCGCCAAATGCTCTAGCAGTATAAAGGGAGGGAGCCCAGCTCATTCTGGGCTGGAGGCTGCAGGGGAAGGACCTGTCTAGGAAGCTCCTGTGGAGGGCCAGCCACAGTCCCTGACTGTGCCAGGAATCAGAACCGCCCTGGGCCCCCCTACCGGGGCTGCTACACCCCTTAGTGGGTGCCCCAACTTCACAGACTTTGGCCGCTAGGCCATGCTGCCCTGCACCAAAGCGTGGCTCTATAGACTCTGGCCGCTAGGCCACGCCGCCCTGCACCAAAGGGCTGCTTCATAGACTGTGACCGATAGGCCATGCTGCCCTGACCCTAGGGGCGTGGACCGTCACAAGTGGCAACAGCTAATTTAGACCCCATCATTTTATATGTATAGTTGGGATTATGTTTTCCAATGTGCCTTACTTTGAATTTATCAACACTGAATTTCATCTGCCATTTTGTTGCCCAGTCACCCAGTTTTGAGACATCCGTTTGTAGCTCTTTGCAGTCTGCCTGGAACTTAACTATCTTGAGTAGTTTTGTATCATCTGCAAATTTGGCCATCTCACTGTTTACCTCTTTTTCCAGATCATTGATGAATATGTTGAATAGGACTAGAGCCAGTATACACCTCTGGGGGACACCACAATTTACCTCTCCCCATTCCGAAAACTGACCATTTATTCCTACCCTTTTTTTCCTATCTTTTAACCGGTTACCAATCCATGAGAGAACCTTCCCTCTTATCCCATGACTGTTTATTTTGCTTAAGAGCCTTTGATGAGGGACCTTGTCAAAGGCTTTTTTTTAAATCTAAATACACTATATCCACTGGATCCCCCTTGTCCACATGCTTGTTGACCCCCTCAAATAATTCTAGTAGATTGGTGAGGCATGATTTCCCTTTACAAAAAACATGTTGACTCTTATCCAACCAATTATGTTCATCTATGCGTCTGACAATTTTGTTCTCTACTGTAGTTTCAACCAGTTTTCCCAGTACTGAAGTCAGGCTTACCAGCCTGTAATTGCCAGGGTTACCTCTGGAGCCCTTTTTAAAAATTGGCATCACATTAGCTAACCTCCAGTCATCTGGTACAGAAGCTGATTTAAATGATAGGTTACAGACTACAGTTAGTAGTCCTGCAATTTCACATTTGAGTTCCTTCAGAACTCTTGGGTGAATACCATCTGGTCCTCTACGCAAAATAATTAATGGACACAAATCTGACATCAGGAATCATAATACTCAAAAACCAGTGGGAGAACACTTTAACCTGTCTGGTTATTCAGTGACAGACCTGCGGGTGGCTATATTACAACAGAAAAACTTCAAAAACAGACTCCAAGGAGAGACTGCTGAGCTAGAATTGATATGCAAACTAGACACAATCAACAAAGGATTGAATAAGGACTGGGAATGGCTGAGCCATTACAAACATTGAATCTATCTCCCCTTGTAAGTATTCTCACACTTCTTATCAACCTGTCTGTACTGGGCTAGCTTGATTATCACTTCAAAAGTTTTTTTTTCTCTTACTTAATTGGCCTCTCAGAGTTGGTAAGACAACTCCCACCTGTTCATGCTCTCTGTATGTGTGTGTATATATATCTCCTCAATATATGTTCCATTCTATATGTATCCGAAGAAGTGGGCTGTAGTCCACGAAAGCTTATGCTCTAATAAATTTGTTAGTCTCTAAGGTGCCACAAGTACTCCTGTTCTTTTTGCGGATACAGACTAACACGGCTTCTACTCTGAAACCTATTACTGTTTAGTTTATCAATTTGTTTCAAAACCTCCTCTAATGACACCTCAATCTGGGACAGTTCCTCAGATTTGTCACCTAAAAAGAATGGCTCAGGTTTCAGAATCACATCCTCAACCACGAAGACCGATGCAAAGAATTCATTTAGTTTCTCTGCAATAGCCTTATCGTCCTTGAGTGCTCCTTTAGCATCTCGATCGTCCAGTGGCCCCACTAGCTGTTTAGCAGGCTTCCTGTTTCTGATGTACTTTAAAAAAAAATTGCTATTACTTTTTGAGTCTTTGGCTAGCTGTTCTTCAAATTCTTTTTTGGCTTCCTAATGATATTTGTACACTTCACTTGCCAGAGTTCATGCTCCTTTCTGTTTTCTTCACTAGGATTTAACTTCCACTTTTTAAAGGATGCCTTTTTGCCTCCTACTGCTTCTTGTACTTTGGTGTTTAGCCACAGTGGTTCTTTTTTGGTTTTCTTACTATGTTTTTTAATTTGGGGTAAGTTGAGTCATTTAAGTTGAGCCTCTATTATGGTGTCTTTAAAAAGTTTCCATGCAGCTTGCAGAGATTTCACTTTTGGTGCTGTTCCTTTTAATTTCTGTTTAACTAACCTCCTCATTTTTGTGTAGTTCCCCTTTCTGAAATTAAATGCTGCAGTGTTGGGCCACTGTGGTATTTTCCCCCACCACAGGGATGTTACATTTAATTATATTATGGTCACTATTACCAAGTGGTCCAGCTATATTCACCTTTTGGACCTGATCCTGTGCTCCACTTAGGACTAAATCAAGAATTGCCTCTCCTCTGGTGGGTTCCAGGATTAGCTTCTCCAAGAAGCAGTCACTTAAGGTGTCAAGAAACTTTATCTCTGCGTCCCATCCTGAGGTGATATGTACCTAGTCACTATGGGGATAGTTGAAATCCCCCATTATTATTGAGTTTTTTATTTTAATAGCCTCTCTAATCTCCCTGAGCATTTCACAGTCACTATCACCATCCTGGTCAGGTGGTCAGTAATATATCCCTACTGCTATATTCTTATTATTGGATAAATTAAATTTATTAATTAAATAAAACTGCCTTAAATGTTCTGGATACATAAGAAAAAAATAAATTTATCAAAATTTGTCTTGCATTTAAAATTAACTGATTTATTCACCAGAGGAAGTATTATCTGTTGTTAGTGAAATGAACTGATTGTTTTGGTCACCATGTCTTTCAAGATTTTAGATCTAGTTTTCATCTCCTCATATCTCATTTTTATCTGGGAGAGGAAAACAAGCTTTCCTGTTTTTTTTTAAGTCCCAGTCAGTTTCTCGACTTTGAATGAACTAGTCATTAAACTGAACTAGTTGAATAAAGTAAAGTGAGGAAAATATTCTCCGTGCACTGCAGAGGAGGCTACTGCTGTCCAAAGCTGGTTTAGCATATCAACAAACTTTGTTCCAAGTGTAGGCGCCAACTTTCCCAGCGCTGGTGGGTGCTCGGGCTGCCCCTGGCCCCGCCCACCCTTTCCCTGCCCTGCCCCATTCCAACCCCTTCCCCAAAGTCTCCACCCCCTCCCTGCCCCTATTGGACCCCTTCCCCAAATCCCCACCCCGGTCCCGCCTCTTCCCCGAGGACGCCGTGTTCCTCCTCCTTCCTCTCCCTCCCAGCACTTGCCGCACGAATCAGCTATTTTGCGGCACAAGCGCTGGGAGCCGGGGGAAAAAGCGGGCACACGGTGTGCCCAGGGGAGGAGGCGGAGGCAGAGATGAGGAGGAGGTGAGTTGGGACAGTGGGGCGAGGAGCTGCCGGTGGGTGCTAAGCACCCACCAATTTTTCCCCGTGGATGCTCCAGCGCCGGAGCACCCACAGAGTTGGCGCCTATGGTTCCAAGTTCTTAGCCAGGGACTCCCCCAGTTCAGTGACTAGACTGTCTTTAGAACTTTGGCAGCAAACTTGTTGCTTGAATGTTATTTTTTATTTAATTTAAATGATAATAGACCACAGAAAGTTTAGACCTTAATATAGGTTGTCATAATTTCATTTCAAATAGGCTTATTTTAAAAAAAGAATAATGTAATTAAATAAAAATCCAATATTTTTTAAAGTTTTATTTTTATCCACCCTGACAGATGGCAGTCGCTAATTTTTACTAGCTTCTGAACACTACCAAGTCCCCAAAGGTTCCCGTGAGATTAGCAGGTGATTAGCCCCTCTGAATACGGTTCAGGTGCCTAGAGTCTGGTAATTACAGCCTGTGGCTGTGATTTTTGGAGGGGGTGAGGGCTGACACACCCATTGATTCAAACCAACTGGGGGGTGCTCAGCACCTCTTAGAAAAAGACACAGGATCTGATGTCAGTTTTCACCATCATGTACCACTGCCTTACATAGCATTTTTGTGTGCTGCATGTGTGGGATCAACAAGCAGTCACCCAGGTAAGGCAGACAGTGATTCTCCCCACCGTTAGGCATGGTTGCAAGATGTTTTGGGTTAACCTACCTGCCTTTCAGCTCTGAACAAACAGGTATATACCGTGCAAATAAGAGTCTGAAAATCTGGCTCAAGGCTAAAATTTGCAAAAGTGGCCCCCGAGTTTTGGTATTTTAATGTTCGGTGCGAAACTTGAGATGCTAGAATATGATTATAGTCAGGTGGTGGCACCATTATAGAGACTAGTGGAGACTAGTTCACTGTTCACCAGTCAGATTTTCTAAGTGCTCTAAGATTTAGATTTTCTTTACAAAACTTGACATCTTCAGGGGGATCTAGAGTAGCATTAATCAGAGGTGCCAACCCTGTGGCTGGAGCACCCATGGGGAAAAATTTATGGGTGCTCTGCACCCACCGGCAGCTCCCTGCCCCACCCAGCCCCAGCTCACCTCCGCCTCCTCCCCTGAGCGCGCTGCTTCTCCCCTAGCTCCAGCGCTTGCCGCCCCGAAACAGCTGTTTCATGGCGGCAAGCACTAGGAGGGAGGGGGAACACAGCGCACTGGGGAAGAGGTGTGGCTGGAGCAGGATTTGGGGAAGGAGTCCAATAGGGGCAGGGAGGGGGTGGAGTTGGGGCGGGGACTTTGGGGAAGGGGTTGGAATGGGGGCTGGGCAGGGGTGGAGTCGGGGCGGGGCCAGGGGGACGCAAGCACTCACCGGCACTGGGAAAAGTTGGCACCTATGGCATTAATGGTCGAAACTTGAGGTAATTTGAGCCTGGGGTTCCTAACATACAGCACCCCTAAAATAATCATGTGACATAAAAATAGTACAGTTCTTATCACTTTTTTTTTTGTCCACACTTGAGGTTCAGACTCCGGCTCTGATCCTTTGCAAATTGGAAAGTCTCCAAGGGAGACTGATCTCAAATAATACACTGCATCTACTGCCCCTCTGAGGAAGCAACAGGCTAAAAGTTGGACTTCCATTGAGGCCCAAGCCATGCTGAGGAGCCAGTGAAAGTCATTTGCATGGGAACCAGAGGATGACGGGGGCTGTAAGCCAGAGGGTTCATGGGCAGCCTGACATCAGTCAGTGAGCGACTGAAGGTGGCATGCTGTGGCCTTTGAACCTGCCCAGCACCCAGGCACTGTGTGAGTCCTGCCCGTCACAGCTCTCTGAGGATGCGTGTTGTGCACATTAGTTGCTTTCTGCCTATGTTCTGTAGGGGCTCATTTGCTATAAGAGCAAAACTTCTGGAGTAAGAGATGATGTTTCAAAGTGCTCTAAAGTGCCCCACACACGCCCAGATTTTACACGTTTGGCCAAGGCAAACAGCATTAATTAGAGGGGGGAGGAAAGATTCTAGGAAGCAGAAGCACTCAGGAGCTGTAATTACGCCTTGTGTGCCTTCCTCATTTCCTGAACAATGGGACTGAGTGTGATCAAAGAAAACCGAGTAGTTGCAGTTCATCAATGTTGGCATGATCACAGGGGTTGCTGAGCAACAGAAAATGTATCCAGAATAGAGAGCCCTATTGTAACGACTGACGCAAGGTCAACATTGACTAATGTGGCACCTGGGTACTCTCCTCAACCCAAAGCGTAACTTATGTTGGTCATGAAAAGTAAACACAACATAATTTGCAGCTTTCTATGATAATTCATCTAATCTACACAAACCAAAGGGTCATGCCTCTGCGTGGCCCCTCAAAATGTTGGAGCTTCTGGGAAAAAGGGGAAGAAAGGAGTCTGGCTGTCTATGTTGCATGCAGGGCCCGAAACAAATGGCTGGGAGTGGGGAGAAGCTTTCTCTTGCAATAATTAGCCCAGGGGATGGGTCACTCAGCCAGGATGACACCGAGTTCAAGTCTCCCCTCCTCCTGAGGTGGAGAAGGGGTTTGAACAAGGGTCTGACCACTAGGCTACAGAATGATTTTAACTCTCTGGCCCAGTTAATATTGCTTTATTCAATTTAATTAAAGTGGAACAACTTCAATATGCAAGATTGAGAGAGACCCATATTGGACTACCCTGTAGAGCCGTGTGGGCACTCACCTGAGGGGGCAGATCACTGCTCAAATCTTTTTGCTTCATCAGGAGCAGGGGGGACTTGCCCTAGGGCAGGGGTCGGCAACCTTTCAGAAGTGGTGTGCCGAGTCTTCATTTATTCACTCTGATTTAAGGTTTTGCGTGCCAGTCATACATTTTAACATTTTTAGAAGGTCTCTTTCTAGAAGTCTATAATATATATAACTAAACTATTGTTGTATGTAAAGTAAATAAGGTTTTAAAAATGTTTAAGAAGCATCATTTAAAATTAAATAAAATGCAGAGCCCCCGGACCGGGGGCCAGGACCTGGGCAGTGTGAGTGCCACTGAAAATTTGCTCCCGTGCTGCCTTTGGCACCCGTGCCATAGGTTGCCTACCCCTGCCCTAGGGTCTCCCACGTGCAGGATGAGTGTCCTAACCATTAAGCTAAAGGTTATAAGGAAGGGCCTCCTACAGCAGCCTTGGCCTGCAACCTTAACTCTGCCCTTTCCCTATTAATGGCCTTGTCATCTCTAGATTTGACCTTGTGTTTGAGTTACCATGTAGCATTAGTGAACACGACATAAGAGCACCTCCTGTTACCTATATCTGGCCTGCCTGGCCTCGACCACTTCACACTCTGCGCCAAGCTGCCCCGTGTTCCCACTCCTTGTCCTAAGGATCCCTCTGGAACATCTGCCCTTCAGTGCACTGGCATGGCTCCCACTGTTACAACACCCCTGGCCACAGACCATTGTGCTCCTCTCTTTGCACAACCCACATACGTCAGCCCAAACCTGCAGAAGCCAGGCCTTTTGGGTGCAGATGTCCCTCTTCTCACATTGCAACATGGCCACCTGCTGCAAGCAATCCTTGACCAGTCACTGCAGCCATCCCTAGTGCAGCAGGGGGCGTTTGGAACAGCTGCAGAGAGAATATGCTCAGGGCCCCCCAGATCAAGGGCACATTTCCTCTGCCTTGTTACAGGGCAGTGCATGCAGAAGCCCACCTGCGGTACATTCCCTGTGGCTCAGAGCAAAGTGAAGGTTGCAGGGCAGGGCTGATGTGACGAAGTTGGGGATTTTTGTAGCGTTTTACATGAATAGTATGTGCGTGCCTCGGTTTCCCTTTGTGCTGCATGTTTAACAAGGTGGTGGAGAGGTTTTGTTGTTGCAGAGGACCAGGTGTGACCTCATCTAGCAGCTGGGACCCCGGCAGCCAGTTCTGGCCAGTGGGAAGACAATGGGATGAGGAGAGAGGACCCCGGTGTCCTGACCAACCAGTTCCAGCCAACGGAGGAGAGAGGACCCCAGCGACCTGTTTACCTGGGATGGAAGACAAAGGACAGGGGAGAAGCGGTTGGGGCCGGTGACATAGCATGCCTCAGCTTGGAAGGGGGAGGCTTCTGGACTGGGGAGGGAGCAGCCAGTGCCCACCTGGAGGCTGGACAGCCCTAGATGTACTGTGCTGAGCCTGAGGATCCAAAGAGTTTCCTGTGCTGTGTTCAGACGTTCAATAAACGCTCCTGTTTTACGCTGGCTGAGAGTCACTCCGGTCTAGAGATCAGAGTTGCATTATTCCCTCTGAGTGTGGAGGCCCCGAGGGTTCAGAGCAAGTGGACTCCTTGAAGGGGCCCACGGCGAGAGACAGGCATGATTAGGGCTCAGAGAGGTGCGGTTCCAGGAGGTGGAAGGGCCTATAGCTTAACCCCAAGACAGAGTGGACCCCTGAGAAGGGCTGTTGCTCTGAAGGGGGTTCCTCCCAGGGCCCGTATGGAGCCGAGAGAGAGCACGAGTCTGTGACGCCAGGACTTAGTGTCCCCTGGGTTTCAGTGGGTTCAGGCTGGGTGCATGTGACATTCCAGACAGCTATGAGATGCTGCCAGACAACTCTAACTCTGCATTAATGAAGTTTGGGCCAGTGAATTTTCAGAGGTGCTGAGCACCCAGAGCTCCTATTGGCTTCAGCTACTCAACACCTCCAAAAATCAGGCCCAAGATTTTTCAAGAGGGGCTTGCAAAACCTGAGACGCAAACCCAGCAACCACATGTGTTGCCTAAGGAGGTGGAGCAGTCCAGTTGTGCTCATTGTAACCACACAAGCCATTCCTGGACCTCTTCTCCCTCCATTTAGCATCTGCTCTAGTTCGAACAGAAATTCATTCAGGGGAGTTACGTGACCTGTGTGACGCAGGAGGTCAGACTATATGAGCACAGTGGTCCCTTCCGGGCATAGAATCTATTAATATTTTGTGCCTTGTTTTAGATGGTAATGAATGCTTCAGGGCAGGGACTGTGTCTTCTGTGTGCCTGTACATAGCCTAGCCCTGTGTTCTCTAATGCTTTCATACCATGGGCCATGTTTTAGTAGAGTCTCTCAGGGACCTCCCTGCCACGGCCCAGTCGGTGACTCCCTGTGGCAATGGATTGCTAGGAAAGCGCTTGCATATTTTTAGATTATTTTAATGCAAATTTGTAGCAGCTGGAAACAAAATAGAAAGTTGTGGCAGAACTGTGCCACCTGCCACCTCCCCTGGCTGGACCGTGCCACTTGCCACCTCCCTTGGCCAGTCTGTGCCACCTGCCACCTCCCCTTGCCGGATCCCCTGGCCAGACCGTGCCACTTGCCTCCTCCCCTGACCGGACTGAGTCACCTGCCTCCTCCCCTGGCCGGACCGTGCCACCTGCCACCTCCCCTGGCTGGACCATGCCACCTGCCACCTCCCCTGGCCAGTCCATGCCACCTGCCACCTCCCCAGGCCAGACTGTGCCACTTGCCTCCTCCCCTGACTGGACTGAGTCACCTGCCTCCTCCCCCTGGCCGGACCGTGCCACCTGCCACCTCCCCTGGCTGGACCGTGCCACCTCCCCTGGCCGGACCGTGCCACCTGCCACCTCCCCTGGCCGGACCGTGCCACCTGCCTCCTCCCCTGGCCGGACTGTGCCACCTGCCACCTCCCCTGGCCAGTCCATGCCACCTGCCACCTCCCCTGGCCGGACTGTGCCACCTGCCACCTCCCCTGGCCGGACCGTGCCACCTGCCACCTCCCCTGGACTAGCAGCAAGTGCTAAACTGACAACTTGTCCTCTGCAGGACAGAGCCACTGACCTAGCACCTACTCAAAGCCAGTGAAAGGAATAAGGCTGGGCCTCTGAGCCCTTCCAGTAACTCACCAATGGGCTCCCCCAGGACAATGAGATCAGAAAAGCCTAGCAGGGACTGAGACACAAACGGCGGGTGCTGCACGGTCCTGGGCATGGAACTGCTCTGGGTGCTCGCTACACTCACTGCCACCTCCCCGGCCCTTCTGCCAGCCCGGGCCCCCTGTCCCCGGCCCGGACCACCTCCGCTGGCCGCCCCCACTCCGGCCCGGGGCCCCTGCGCTCCTGGCCTTGGCACCACGTGTCTGTCCCTTCTGGCCAAGACGCTCTCTGCCGAGCAGCGGCCCCAGCTTCCGGAGGCCGGGGAAGAGCTGTCGGGCGTGGGGGAGTCGGCGCCCCCCGCCCGGCCCTTCCCTGCCTCTGCAGGTGGCCGGGAGCCCGGAAGCGCTGCCGAGCAGAGAGGCGAGATGCAGGCGGCTTACGGGGCGACCCCAGCGTGAGGGCCGCGGAGAGAGGCCACTTGGCCGGCGAGAGCGCTGGGTAAGGCCAGGTTCGGCCTGAGCTTCCTCCCGCCCGGGGGGCGCTGGGCTGGCGGGGCGCGGGCAGGGGACAGGAGGCGCTGCAGGGCGTGGGCAGGGGGCTCGGGGCAGGAGGCGCTGCGGGGCGCGGGCAGGGGGCGCTGGGCTGGCGGGGCGCGGCAGGGGACAGGAGGCGCTGCAGGGCGTGGTGCGGGGGCGTGGGTAGGGGCCCCGGGCGGGAGTGGGGGCGGCCAGCGGGGGTGGTCCGGGCC
>NC_048313.1:608019-631402 GCF_013100865.1 Trachemys scripta elegans | reverse complement strand
CTAGCCCAGCGCAGGATGGGGGCTCGGGGCTGGCGGGGCGCTGGGCTAGCAGGGGGCAGGAGGCGCTGCATGGGGCTCGAGGCTGGCTGGCTGGGCGCGGACAGTGGGCACTGGACTAGCGGGGCGCAGGATGGGGGCTCGGGGCTGGCGGGGCGCGGGCAGGGGGCGCTGGGCTAGCGGAGCACAGGCAGGGGGGGGGGGCGCAGGGAGGGGGGCTGGGGGCTGGCGGGGCGGAGCGGAGGTGCCCGGGCACTGGCCGGCCAGCTGCGCCAAGCCCAGCCGGAGCGGGCCGCCTTCCCCAGAGCGGGGCTTTCCCGTTTTACGGGGATGAGCTCACCGGGGCCTGTAGCCAATGAGGCGGCGGCAGCCGGCGGAGCTGGGGAATTCCAGAGCCGTCGCCTCCGCGCTGCCTCCCTTGAGCGGGGCTTTGGGGGAACGAGCCCAGCGCCGGGAGCCGAGCGCCAGGCCCCGCCATGCGGGATACCAGGGGACGGCAGCCGCGGCCGGAGGAGCTGGCTCTCCCGCGGGGTGAGGGGATGAGAGGTCGGCGCTGCTGCCAGCTCTGCGGGGCGGGGCAGGGCGGGAGGGGCGGCTCCTGCCAGCCTTGGGGAGGGTCAGTGGGGATTGCAGCTTGGCCCAGGGGGACCCTTAGGCCTGGGGTGGGGGCGACCCCTGTGAGTGGCGGGGCGTCCGGGAGGCGCCCCGGGGAAGGCGCGCGGGCGACCCCCGGGGGATCGGCTTTGCTGTTCACGCAGCCTCCCTCGTATGAGCATCTGGGACCCTTCAGTCGCTGCTTGGTGCCACCAGGCTGGCTCAGCCCCTTGCCCGCTGTGCCCGGCAGCACTGGGCTCTCTGAGTCCGTGCTTGGCTGGGGTGAGGTTTCTCCTTGCTGTCTCTGCTCACAGCTGGAGCCTGGGGGGTGTTGCCTCCTTCTGGGCCAGGCGCTTGCGGGGCTCAATCTTTCTGGGATCTCCCTAAGCACCTGCCACAGCCGCCCGGAGCCACCTGCTGATTCCTGCCAGGTGCTGTGTCCGGTGGCAGTGGGTGGGGCACAAGGCTGGTTGCTGTTGATTGATGGGGTAACAATGTGTCCTGTCTTTTTAGGTGCTGCTCGTCCAGACCCCGGCCTGGTCATGGCGCATACAGCGCAGGCCTCTGGTAAGGGAGCTGCGATCTCAGATGAAGGTAATCCCCTTCCCCACTAAAGCCGATAATCCTTCTGCCTTGGCTAGCGCTGTCCATGGTCCGAGCATGGAGCAGGAACGAGACCATGAATCTGTCCAGCAGCCCCATCGCTTGGGCAGCACCATTCCCCCCCCATTTTACAGATGGGTAAACTGAGGCACAGAGAGAGGCCAGGCTATGGGGGGGGGGGGGGGGGGGGCGCGGTGGCAAAGCCGAGTTAGAACCCAGGAGTCCAGGCTCCTTTATGTGCTCATTTATGCCAACTGTACAGCCTCCCCGCTCCCACGTCTGTAGTCTCTTTCTGCCATGCCTGGCTCGGGCCTCTTGGTGCTGCTTCCCCCTCCCTTGGCAGCAGGGTCTCACTCCCCACCTTGCTCTCCCAAGGGGGCTTGTGGAAAACGTGCATTTCAGTCGTGCCCCTACATTTCCTCCCACTCCCCCACAGCGGGGAGAATCTTGCACAGCTGCAGGAGTGCTGGACTTCAGCTATCCCTTGTGCCGCTCTCTGGCTAAGGCAGAATCTCTGCAGTGTAGCATGGACACCCCCCCCCCGTACCTCTCATCTGCGTCAGCGCCTGTTCCTCAGCCCTCTGTCTCCTGGGGGAAGGGGCAGCTCTTGCTGGTTAAAGGCTTCGTTTGTACTTTCACTGCAGGCTGAGCGGTGCCAGCAATCCCACAGGGCTGAAACTGCTACATTGCTCCCTGGAGCAGTCCGGTGCCCCTTGAAATAGGAGCGTCCCCCGGCATAGGGACCACCACAGTGCTCATGCACTTTCTCTGGGCTCTGCTGTTGTATTGTCTCCAGCTGAGTGCGTGGAAGCCTTTACTCAGCCCCTCTAATGTGGGGAGGGGGGGGCTGGTTTGAGACGTAAACGTTTAAACATCTGAATCAGAAACACTCTTGCTTTGTTTTTCCTTTGCAGATGAATTAGGTGAGTGGACTCTGGGGAATGGGGGTACAGCAACCTCAGGTAAGTGCAAGTGCTCTAGGCCCATGCGAGTGCAGACTCAGTGCATGGAACCCTGGCTGGAGCAATTGGGGGCAGATATCATGTAAGTGTGGTCTGCAGTGGGAGGGGCAATGCAAGGCAAAGCCTGCTGTCCTTCCTCACGCACCCTCCCCATGAAGTCAATTCCAGGGCTTCAGCGTTGGGCCCAAAGAGCAGGTAAGGGAATACCTGGGAAATGGGACCACATACAAGCCAACAGCTTGCAGGCATGCCTCCTGCAGCATTCCAGGAATCCACCTGCACGCTTTCCAAACCACCGAGGGACCTGGCAGCCAGGAGAACTGCGAGAGTGCTACAAAGCTCACACAAGCTGAGAAGAGTGATCTCATCAGTTACCATTCCATACAGCCAACATCTACCACTAGGAAAACAGTGGGACGTCCTGGAATATGAGAGGCAAAGAAGTACGTTAGGAATGCTTGGCCTTCACCTCCACGCCTGGCTCCTCAACCAGTTTAAAAAAATTTTTTTTTTAAATTAATGGAGATATCCTATCTCCTAGAACTGGAAGGGACCTTGAAAGGTCATCGAGTCCAGCCCCCTGCCTTCACTAGCAGGACCAAGTACTGATTTTGCCCCAGATCCCTGAGTGGCCCCCTCAAGGATTGACCTCACAACCCTGGGTTTAGCAGGCCAATGCTCAAACCACTGAGCTATCCCTCCCCCCCTTTCTGGCCATGGGATGATGTTTGTAGCCAAAAAGCCACTGCCCTAAGCAAATACCAGCTTCGTGCCCATGAGAGAGAAGAGGCAGTTCTTACCCTGGCACAGGCTGTCCCTTTAAGGCGGGACCCACAATTAAGGGGGCTCTGTCAGAAACTGGGTTAGGACTTAAAAAAATTAATTGGTTAGTTTCAAAAAAAGGAGATTAATGTCCCTTGAATGGAGGCTCTGACCTAGCGGTAAAGCAGAATGGAAGCTCTGGGGTTGTTCTCTCCTTACACTCTCTTAGGCTGGTGCTTCTCAGTATGGCCTGATCCGTACGCAGGGTTGCATGTTGAAGACATGCCACAAAGTTCAGTGTTAGTGTGGGGACACTGATGTTAGGTTCCGCCTGGTTTAGCTCGCACTGATGCCAGCCAGGTTGAGACTGAGGGTGGAAGAGTGCACGCAGAGTTGCACTGATGTCTCCAACCTGATACAGCGTCACACCTTTACCTGAACTGGTGCGACAGGGGCCTTTTTCATAGATTCCAAGCACAGAAGGAACCATTGAGATCATGTAATCTGACCTCCTGTATACCACAGGCCAGAGGCTGCAAGGCGCCCGGGGTGCTAGGGCTGCAGAGAGGTTGGGCGGGCAGTTCTAGTGGGGGTGGTGCCTGAGTGTTAGGACCATGGGGTGGGCAGGTGGGCAGGCCAGCCGATTGGGTGAGGGACCTGGGTGCTAGGGCTGTGGGCTGGCAGGCCTAGTTGGTAAGGCATCTGGGCGATAGGGCTGTGGGGAGGGTGGGCTGATCAGGTGAGATGCCTGTGAGCTAGGGCTGTGGGGAGGGTAGTCCCACTGGGCGAGGTGCCTGAGTGCTAGGACTGCAGGGAGGGCAAGGCACCTGGGCGCCATGCCTGCAGGGAGGGTGGGTCCATCGGGCGAGGTGTCTGGGCACCAGGGCTACATGGAGGGTGGGCCCATCAGGCAAAGGGCCTGAGCACCAGGGCTGGGGGTGGGAGGTGGGCCCATCAGGCAAGGTGCCTGAGTGACATGGCTGCTGGGAGGACGGGCTGATCAGGTGTGGCGCCCAGGCCTGCGGGGAGGGCGAGATGCTTTGGCCCCGGAGGGTGGGCCAATTGGGTGAGGCACCTGCATGCTAGGGCTGCAGGGAGGGCAAGGCACCTGGGTGCCAAGGCTGCGGGGAGGGCAGGCTGATCGGTGAGGTGTCCACATGTTAGGGCTGCGGAGAGGGCAAGGCCCATCGGGTGAGGCACCTGGGCATCAGGGCTGTGGGTAGGGCAGGCCGACCTAATGCATGAGGTGAGTGAGCGAGGGGCAGGGATGCTTAGGCAAGTGCTGTGAAGCACCTTGGCTAGATTCCCTGCTGCTTGGTGCGTGAGCAGTCGCTGACTTCAGCGTAAAGTGGCCAAGTGTTATTCTTCAGTCAGGACTGGGGTGTTTCTGAGAGACCCGCTCTAGCTCGAACAGGAATGAATTCAGGGAAGCCCTGTGGCCCATGTTACATGGGAGGTCAGACTGGATGTGCAGGATGGTCCCTTCTGGCCTCACACTCTTGGTCTCTGTGAAGGCAGGTGTGAAACGCTCTCCGAGCGGAGCAGGAGCACTCTGCTCTGGTGTGGCTGGCGCAGGCCCTGCAGGGCAGCGACGAATCGGGCCCATTGCTTTTTGGTATCACCCGTGTATGTCCACTCACTCGCGCACGCACAGAGTGAGCGCAGTACAAAACTCTGAACCCTGGGGATCTGTTACCTTGTTTGCCGGGGCTGGCCCAGTGGTGGCCCTGCAGCGGTGCATGGCTCCTCTCGGAGGGTCCCTCTTCCTGCGTGTGCACATGGAGGCAGGGCATTCAGAACAAGATCAGTTTAGGCCTGCCCTTTCCCTGGGTCTTGCTAGGGCAGTAGTGAGGGTGGAGGTTGGCCCATCATGGCTCTCCTCCAGCCCGTTCCTAGCGGGAGGCCAGCCCGTCCTCCTGTCTCACTCTCTGGTTCTGTCCCCGTCCTGCAGAAATCATCGAAGAGTTAATTAAGGAGGATGGATTCCAGCCACAAGCCCCACCCTTCCTCTCCAAGGCGTCTCCCAAGGGCACGGCCAAGCTGGTGCCCCGGGGCTCAAACCCAGCCGGGCCCACTGGGATGCTGAGGCTAATGGAGCCGACCGGACCTAGCCCACTGCCAGTCGGCTTGACCTCCTTTGGCAGCTCCCATCCCGCCGCGGCTCACGCCCTGCCCCTGGACTCTCAACCTCCCCTGCTCTCGCAGAGCCTCAGTAGCTTGCAACTGACGCCCAGGCTGGTGCCCCGGGGGACGACTCCGCCCCCTGCCAGCCGGCCCCACTGGGCTTCGCCCATGCGCTCGCCAAAGGAGCAGTTGGAAGACATGCTGGAGCCTCCCAGGCTGGTGATCACTGAGCAGCCGAAGCAGCGGGGGATGCGTTTCCGCTACGAGTGCGAAGGCAGGTCAGCCGGCAGCATCCTGGGCGAGAGCAGCACGGAGGCCAGCAAGACCCTGCCAGCCATCGAGGTGAGTGTGGGGGAGGAGCAAGGGCCAGTCTCCTCACAGCGGGGAAAGAGGCTGGGGGAGGGCCAGGGCCAGTCTTGGGCTGCCTGCGCCTCGTGTGGCGGGGGTGACTGTCCCTTAGTGCCCCCCTCACAGGAGAGGCAGGGACCGGAGACTTGCCCCACTCCCCTTGCTCTCTCCCTGGTTCTTGGCGCCCCACCGAGGTTGGGGGGCGAGGGGTGGGAGGGATACCAAGGGCTCTGGCTGCAGTCACGGCCCCGGCAGCAGTGCCGGCACCTGTGGGCTTGGAAGGGCCCTGTGGCTGCCAAACCCTGCTCTCTCTGCACCGTCCTGGCCAACCTAGCATCGCCGCTGGTGGTGGCCATCCGGGGTCCTTCGCCCCCAGTGGCCAGGCCCTGCCCTCGGATGATCTCTGTGGGGTTTGTTGCCATTTCACGCTGTGGCAGCCAGGATCCCTGGCTGGAAAGTGGAGCTGGGCAGCCCAGCGGGCGCAGGGTCGCTTGCAGGCTCTGAGCCGCCGTGCCTTGAGCTCTGCCCCCTGTGGAGAGGGACGGGCAATTTACTGGGCAGGGTTAATTACACATTGAACCCAGAGCCTGGTCTCTCACCCCCTTGGCGTGGCGGGGGACTCCCGGCGTGGCCTGGGCTCTGATCTTGTGCTCTTTCCCCAGCTGCTGAACTGCCAGAAGATCCCCGAGGTGAAGGTGATTGCGTGCCTGGTGTGGAAGGACTGGCCCTATCGCATCCACCCTCACAGTCTCGTGGGGAAAGACTGCAACAACGGGCTCTGCGAGGTCACCCTGAGGCCCCAGGTCAACCCCAAACACAGGTACCAGCTCCCCGCTCGGCACAGGAACTCCAGGCTGTGAGCTGGTGCTGACAGGGCCTGCCGCTCGCAGCTGGACGCTGCGCTCCCCCTCGCCCTCTCTGCGAGGCTGAAGGGCTTTGAGGAACGCCCACACAGGTGGTTTCAGGGTAGCGTTTACTCCCCAGAGGGTTCCCCGCATGATCTCCCCCTCCCCCACCATGTGATCAGCACCCAGTGTCCCCTTGGGGCAGAGTGGGACATCTCAGGCCACATCAACTGAGCCGCTCCAAACCTCTCAGTTACTAAGAACGGCCATACTGGGTCAGGTCAAAGGTTCATCTGTGACAAAGTCACAGGTCTGGTGCTCTGGCACTGCTGTGTATAAAGTCAGATAGGACTTTGGGTAGCGTGACTCCCCTCAGGGCACGCTGTCCAGGGCAAGGAGCCTCTTCGGCTACGGCCTTCCTGGTCTGACCTTGGACCATTCAGCATCCCTGTTCACACCATACACTTCCCCTTGGTGGTTCCACCTGGATGGGACCCCTGGGGAAGCCAGAGGGTGTTGCTCCCCTACTCCACAGTCAGCAGTGACTCTCAACCAGCGTTGTAAAACAGGTTTATTAGTCGACAGGAACACAGCATAGAACAGAGCTTGTTAGCACAGAAATCAGATACTTTCAGCAAAGTCCATCTTGGGGGGACCCCAGGCCGGACGTCCTGGACTCCCCACTCCGAGTCCCAAACAGGAGACTGCCCAGCTTCCAGAGACCCGACCTCCAACATGCCTGTTGCCCCTCCTTCGGTCTTTGTCTCACTTCCCGGGCAAAGTGTCACCTGGTCGCATCCTCCGCCTGGGTTTCAGGTTACGAAGGGCATCAGCCATCACTTATGTACAGGCAGCTGGAGCCTCTTCACCTGGCCCCCAGGGTCTCAGCAAAAGTCACCCACCCTTATTCTCACCACCTAGGCATTGGTGCAATACACAGGGAAACTGAGGCACACGCAGTATTCATGCAAAACAGTAAGACTCAGATAGGCTCGCGTGCAACATAATAAGGAGAAAAACTCCACTTTGTCACATCACTCCCCTCCTTGAGACCAAAATGAGTGGGATCACTCTAGCTCAGTGGTTCCCAAACTGGGGTTCGTGAACCCCTGGGGGTTCGCAGAACGTTACAGGGGGTTCGCCAGAAAAATTTCACTAATGGCGGACAGAGGACCCTGGGCATTGAAGACAGCAGGTGGGACCCGATTGCAGGGCAGACACCCCGAGCCCCAGGGAGAGTGGAGCCGGGCAGTTGGGGCTGGCAGCCCGAGCCCTGCCACCGTGAGCGGGGGAGCCGGCAGCCTGAACCCCAGCCCGAGCCCCAGGGAGAGCGGGGCCGGGCAGTTGGGGCTGGCAGCCTGAGCCCCGCCCCCATCAGAGGGGGAGCTGGCAGCCTGAACCCCAGCCCGAGCCCCAGGAATTTGCCAAATCTCATCTAAAGCCAGAACCACGGCCCTCCAGCCACAACCTCACCGGAAACTAGAGGTGGGTGAAAAATACCAAGCATTTTGAATTTTTTTCACATTTTTCAAAATTCCCCAAGAAAAATTTACAAAAAACTGAAACGGAAAAATGGTCCATTTTCAAAAACTGTTTTCATGAAACATTTTCTGATTTTTGAAAACCAAAAATGAATTTATTTTTATTAGAAACCATTTTTTTAAAAACAAAAACCAAAAAAAAAACATTTTACAGAAACATCTTTGGTTTCTGGTTTTCCTATGTGCGTTAAAAAAAGTTTCAATTAAAAATATTTTTCAGAGGTTCATAGATTCCTGGGCCCGGCAGTTGGGGCATCCATCACACTGAGGAAATTTAAACTTAAATCCCTGAAAATATTCATTTTTAGGAGGGGGTTCACGAGATTTCACAATTTAGTGAAAGGGGTTCGCGGGCTGTTAAAGTTTGGGAACCACTGCTCTAGCTAGTGACCTGGGGAAGTTCAGGCCTCCCTCGCTGGGACAAAGCATCGGGTAACATTTGCACTCCCCTTAACATGGGCCACCCCCATCTCATAATCCTGGAGGGACAGACTCCACCTCGGGAGCTTGGCATTGGCCCTTTTCATCTGGTGCAGCCACAGCAAGGGCAAGTGGTCAGTGGACACAGTGAAGTGACGCCCAAATAGATCTGGCTGCTGACTTTTAAGAGCCCACCCCATGGCCAGGCATTCCTTCTCTATGGCCGAATAGCTCTGCTCCCAGGGCAGCCGCTTCTTGCTCTGGTACATGGTGGGGTGTTTTTCCTCCTTCGCATCAGCTTGCATTGGCACCAAGCCCAGCCCGATGTCTGAGGCGTTGGTGAACACCATAAAGGGCTTGTCACAGTCTGGGTTTACCCGCACCGTGCCCTTGACCAGATCCTCCTCCAGCACGCAGAGAGCCCTCTGGCACTGCTTGGTCCAGACAACCTTGTCTGGCTTACCCTTCTTGCATAGATCAGTGATGGGAGCTGACACAGAGCTAAGTGGGGCACAAACCTCCGGTAGTGCCCCACCATCCCAATAAAGGCCTGGACCTGTTTCTTAGTCTGGGGCACAGGGCAATCTCTGATCGCCTCCACCTTGGCTGGCTCTGGCTTTAGGCAGTTGCTCCCCACCTTGTGGCCCAGGTACAGCACCTCTGCCATCCCCACCTTGCACTTTCTGGCCTCTATACTCAGTCCTGCCTCCTAGAGGCGACCCAACCCCCTCTTCACCTGGGACACATGGTCCTCCCAGGTCTGGCCAAAGACACAGATATCATCAATATATGCTAGGGTAAAATTTTCCATCCCCCTCAGTAACTGTTCCCCCAGATGCTGGCAGGTGACTAACGCCTCCTTGAGGCCGAAAGGTAGGACCAGGGATTCGTATATCCCCAAAGAGGTGACAAAAGGAGGTTTCAGCCTGGTATCTGGATCCAAAGGCACCTGCCAGTAGCCTTTGGTGAGATCATTGGTAGTGGGGTAGACCCCCCCAACTTGTCTAGGATCTGTCAGACCTAGGCATGGGCAGGCACCAGACATGGTGATGGCATTGAACTTCTGATAGTCTACACAGAATCGGATCGACCCATCTTTCCTGGGGACCAGCACCACGGATGAGTCCTGGGGCTGGATCACCCCTAAAGCCAGCATGTCTCTGGCTTCTCTCTCCAGGGCCTGGGCTGTGTTCCCAGTGACTCTGAATGGGAAACATCTGATGGGAAGGTTGGCTCCTGTCCCCACACAGTGGACAGCTAGGTTAATGAGCCCAGACCAGTTGGAGAACAGCTGTGGGTAGATACACAGCACCTCTCTGATCTCTGCCTGCTGGGCAGGGGTTAGCTGGGTAGAGAGGGGAATTGATTCCAGTGGGTCCTGTCTCAGGGAACAGACCCACTAGGGGATCCTCCCCCTTCTCCTCTCACTGCCCACACAGGGCCAGTACAGACTTTTCCCTGTCCCAGTACGGCTTCATCATGTTGACATGGTCCCCTCGGCGGCTGTGTGCCCGGTTGGGCAGTTCTACCATATAGTTCACCTCATTCAGCCGGGTGATGACTTTAAAGGGCCTATCCTAGGCAGCTTGTAGTTTATTCTTCCTCACCGGGATGAGAAACATCACCTGGTCCCCAGTAGCATAGGAGTGGGCACGTGCCGTGCAGTCGTACTATAACCTTCTGCCTCCCTTGGGCCCTGGCTAGGTTCCCCTGGCCAGACCCAGGAGCTCAACGAACTTTTCCCGAAAATTTAGTGTTCACTCCACCACTGATTCTTCATCGGGAGAGGCCTTCCCCTCACCAAGTCCAGGGGTCCCCTCACTCTCCTCCCTTACAGCAACTGCAAAGGAGAGAACCCATGGGTTCCTGGGCCACTTCCCTGCACGCGAGCAGCAGGTGGGGTAAATACTTGTCCCAGTCCTGCAGATGCTGGTCCATGAAAGTCTTCAGCATCATCTTCAAGGTCCCGTTAAACCTCTCCGCCAGCCAATTGGACTGAGGGTGGAAGGCGAGGCCCAGGTGTGCCAGACCCCACACTTCTCCCACAAGCACTGGAGCAGGGCTGACATGAAATTGGACCCCTGGTCTGTAAGGACCTCCCGGGTTAACCCACCTCTGCTGAAGATGGTCAGCAGCACAGTAACCCACCAGAATGTATTTCTTCCCTGACCGGGTCGACTTGCTGAAGGGCCCCACTATGTCCATGGCCACCTTCTGAAAAGGCTCCTCTATGACAGGCAGGTGTCTCAAGGCTGCTTAACCTTGTCCCGGGCCTTTCCCACTCTCTGGCAGCAGTCGCAGGACCTGCAGTAGTGCTGGACTGCGTCAAAGACTCCAGGCCAGTAAAAGTTCTGTAGCAGCCTCTGCCTGGTGTGCTGGATTTCCAGGTGTCCCAAAAGAGGGACATTGTGGGCCAGGTACAGAAGCCTGTGGTGGTACTTCTGGGGCACCACCAGCTGCCTCCTGATCCCCTACGGTTCCATTTCCCCTGGAGGATCCCATTCCCGGAACAGGAATCCCTTCTCCCACAGGAGTCTTTCCCTGCAGCCTTCCTAAAGGGGTTTCGCCGTGCTGTGGCCAGCAAGTTCCCTCAGCTTCTCTAAGGAGGGGTCCTTCTGCAGCTCAGCCTGGAATTCAGCGGCTGGAGAGGGAAGTGAAACCAGTTCCCACTCACTGCCTGCAGTCACAGCCCTCCAGACTGGAGCACTGGGATTTGGGCTCTCTTGGTGAAGAGCCCCCATCTTGATCTTGGCCATCCTCTGACCAGGCGTCTGTCACCAGCAGTGCCCTTTTAGCTGCTTCCCCCTGCCCTGGGGCCTCTTGCATCTCTGGACAAGGCAGCCCTGGTTGGCAGCCATCCCGCCCTGGCTGTGGTTCCCCACACTCAGCTGGGGTCTCTGATCCCCCCCGGGCTCAGCTTCGCCCCTGCTGTCCCAGCAGGGCAGGCAGCGAGCCCGCTGCTTTGCTCACAGCATCAGGGCCAGCATGAGCCACCTCCCCCTTGTGCAGGGGGGCGGGGAGCATCTCTCTGTCCCACTCAGCTTCAGTTTCAGCCGATTGGTTCCCTGAATTCAAACTCGTATCCTTGGCTGTTACAGGAGCAGGGCCTGGATCCTGTCCCAAAGAGAGACAGTCATCCCCCAACAGGATGTCATAGCTGATATCTTGGAGAACCCCAGCTACCAGCCAGCCCGACCCCTCCTATGTCTGCACAGGGATCTGAGCCATATCAGGGCAAGGGGCTTCATCCCTGGGACCTTCACCCAGATTACACAGCCCCTCAGCATCTGTGGCTGCACCACCCGTGGCCTGACAACAGTTCTCTCTGCCCCAGGATCTCGCCACCCCAGGAGTGTCTCCTCATTGACCACCACCTTCCGCTCCCACTGGCGGACTGAGGGGCCTGAGCTCAGGAGAGTGCAAGCAGATATACACACTGGGGCTGGGAATGGGAGCCAGTCTGCCACACCGCCCATCTGGCTAAACAGCTCTATGGGGACTCAGAAAGGCGCTAGACACTGGTGCCTTTCCGCAGGGTCAGCCTGGTTCCAATTGCAAGACTTCCCAAAGGCTGCGAGACAGGCATCTATACCCCCCCACCCCTCAATTTAGTATTGAGGCAGTTCCCTGCAGAATTGGCACCCTGGGGTCCATCCCCACTCACCCCTGGACGGGTCCCTCGGCCCCTCAGCTCCGCCAGCGCCAGTTCATGCTGCCGCTGTCTCTCCTGCTGTTCTGCTTCATGCCTTCCCTGTCTCCCACAGTCCTCTGACTCCTTCAATCTCAGTTCCAATTCCATCCGTCTCAGATCCACCGACGGGGAACGCGGTGGAAACCCCCGGCTGGTCCGGAGACACAAGTCTCTGGCTGCTCCCATTCTCTCTGGTGGCTCCAGCTGGGTCCAGAACCGGTGCAGGCTCTGGGGCTACCTGGCTGCTCCCAAGTTGTCACGGACTCTCAGGCCTGAGCTTTCTCAGCTCCCCATGGTCCCTGGGAGGAATCCCCTTCAGTGTGACAGTCCTTCTTGGGGGTCACAACCTCTCTCGGGGGTTAAGCCGTAGGCTCCTCTGTCTCCTGGAACCGCACCTCTCTGAGCCTTCAGCACGCCTGTCTCTGTCTCTCGCTAATCCCCGTCCTTTTACTGCTCCCCAGTCACTTATTGCAGGATGCTCCATCCAGGGGGTGCAGTTGATCACACCGCTACCACCAGTTGTGACGGAGTCACAGGTCCGATACTCTGGAACTGTTCTGTATGAAGTCAGCCAGGACGCGTGACTCCCCTCATGGCATGCTGTCCAGGGCCCTCGGCTACGGCCTTCCTGGTCTGACCTCGGACCATTCAGCATCCCTGTTCACACCGTACACTTCCCCTTGGCGGGTCCACCTGGATGGGACCCCTGGGGAAGCCAGAGGGCCCTGCACCCCCACTCCACAGCCAGTGACTCTCAACCAGCGTTGTAAAACAGAAGGTTTATTAGTCGACAGGAACACAGAGTAGAACAGAGCTTGGTAGCACAGAAATCAGTGACTTTCAGGAAAGTCCATCTTGAGGGACCCCCAGGCCAGACGTTTTGGACTCCCTCCTCCAAGTCCTAAAGGAGACTGCCCAGCTTCCAGAGACCCGACGTGCCCGTTGCCCCTCCTTCGGTCTTTGTCTCGCTTTCCGGACAAAGTGTCACCCCCGCCTGGGTCTGAGGTTACGAAGGGCATCGGCCATCACTTACGTGCAGACAGCTGGAGCCTCTTCACCTGGCCCCGAGGGTCTCAGCAAAAGTCACCCCCCCTTATTCCCACCACCTAGGCATTGGTGCAGCAAACAGGGAAACTGAGGCACACAGAGTATTCATGCAAAACAGGAAGACTCTCATAGGCTCACTTGCAACATAATAAGGAGGAAAAACCCACTTTGTCACACCATCTATCCCAGTGTCCTGTCTTCCGACAGTGGCCAATGCCAGGTGCCCCAGAGGGAATAAGCAGACCAGGTAATCATCAAGTGATCCATCCCCTGTCGCCCATTCCCGGCTTCTAGCACACAGAGGCCAGGGACACCATCCCAGCCCATCTTGGCTAATAGCCCTTGATGGACCTATCCTCCATGAATAGACACTGGTGCCCCTAAGCAGCTCGTTAACCTGTTTGCGACCAATGGGGCGGCTGAGGTGAGATCTCCCCACTCTGGGGCTTCTGCCATTGTCCTGGTCTGGTGACAGAACAGTCCTCTCCCTGTCCCAGAAGCACTGCCTGGGCTGGAGCCCACCACATTGCCCAGCCCTCACCAGATGGGAAAAACTGACCCCTAGCACAGCGGGTCTCAGCCAGGGGCCCAGGGACCTCTGGGGGACCGTGAGCAGGTTTCAGGGGGTCCGCCAAGCAGGGCCAGTGTTAGACTTGTTCGGGCCCAGGGCAGAGAGCCAAAGCCTCGCCCCATGGGGCTGAAGTCTGGGGTAGAAGCTGAATCTTCAGCAACGTAGCTTCGTAGGGGCCCCTGTGGTAGGGGGCCCCAGGCAATGCGCTGCTTGTATCCCCTAACGCCGGTTCTGACTTTTATATGTAGAAAACCAGTTGTTGTGGCACAGGTGGGCCATGGAGTTTTTATAGCATGTTGGGGAGGGGCCTCAGAAAGAAAAAGGTTGAGAACTTCTGCTCTAGCAAACTGCCCCGGAGCTGGGATGGTGGTGGTGGGGGGGTGGGACTTCCTTCAGTTCAGAGTAAGTTAATTAGGCATCTGTTCAAGCTAAGCCAAAGTGAGGTACCCTGACATGACACCAGAGAATCCGCATGAGGACTGCTCAGATCTCAGTGACCCATGTTCCCACGAGAGCACTGGGAGCACCATTGGCACTGCCATGCAGGCATGTCCCTCCCTGGCGTGGATGCCCTGATTCTGGGACAAGAGCGGCCTTGTCGTAGGGCAGCCACACCCAGAGCACCCCCTTGTGGCAGGCCATGGCACAAGGGCACCTGCTTCAGTTTCCCCTCTCAGGTAATCCAATAACTTCACTTCAGGCTTTTCTCGCTCAATAATACCCCTCCTTGGGGCTGATTTATTACAAAAATCCCAACAGACGTTCTATATTCCATTTCCCATATCCAGGGAGGTGGGGGGGGGGGGGCGGGCACAGACATCCGCAAGTCTCTGTCTCTGTTAAGGTGCAGGCCACTCCCTGGCAGGCTCTGGGCACCGTAAGTGAGAGCCTAAGAGAAGCAGCGTCATGCCAATCTCCTGACCCCGATGGAAGGGTTGCTTTGGCTGAAAGGGGGGTGATGCCCAGGCCCTCCCGGGGCTGTGGTCCCAGGTGGTGGCACTTCCTGTGCGGAGGTGGGGTTCCTCTCGCATGGCTCCCAGCCTTGCCCGCAGCGTCTCCAACACATCTCCCCTTTGGTTCCCGGCAGTTTTAACAACCTTGGCATCCAGTGCGTGAAGAAGAAGGAGATCGAGGCAGCCATAGAGAAGAAGCTGCAGCTGGGGATCGATCCATTTAAAGGTGCGTGGCCTCAAGGAGCCCTGCCTGCCAGGCAACTCCATCATGGAGTTAGATGGGTCAGGTACTGGATCAGGGTGTGACGGGTTGTCAGTTTGGGAGCCCCGGGAACCATTGCACCCCTTTAATCTCCCAGCTTGGTCAGGGACAGTACTTGGTCCTGCTAGTGAAGGCAGGGGACTGGACTCAATGACCTTTCAAGGTCCCTTCCAATTCTGTGAGATTGGTATATCTCCATATATTTTATTTTAAAAATGATACATGCATACCGATAGGATAATCATATTCAGCACATCATAAGTTCTCCAATGACACCTTACATGGCCCAACTTGTACAAAATGCATCATAATTATGCCATAAGGAAAGATCCTTCTGCAGCTCAGTTTGAAATTCAGCTGCTGAGGAAGGGAGTGGAACCTGGCTCCACCTGCTGGCTGGGGACACAGCCCTCGCTGGCTGTGCCTCAGTTTCCCCACTTTGGGACAAAGCTCTTTCCCCAGTTGGAGGCTCCTGAGCCTCTTGCTGGGTAGTCTGCCTGGCACCAGGGCAGGGTGGCCCTCTCTGGGTAAGGACCAGGGCACTCTGGGTGCTGCCCGACCAGTCCTCCAAATCATTCCCCATCAGCACCTCCAATTGTTCCCACATCAGATCCCAGACAGCTAGGTGTTAGTCACATCTGGATCTCTGGGACTCTGCAAAGAATAAACATCCTTCCCCGCCACCCCCAGTTAACCATGCAGCACATAGGGGAAACTGAGACACACACAGTAGTCATACAAAACATGAACAATTCCCACTTTGTCACAAATACATTTCAGAACAAAGAACTCAAGCCACACTTACAGGATGGGGGACTCTATCCTGGGAAGCAGCGACTCTGAAAACGATTTGAGGGTCATGGTGGAGAATCAGCTGACCACGAGCTCTCAGTGCAATGCTGTGGCCAAAAGGGCTAATGCGATCCCGAGATGCGTAAACAGGGCGTATCGATTAGGAGGAGAGAGGTGATTTTACCTCTGTACTTGGCACTGGTGCGAATGCTGCTGGAATCCTGTGTCCAGTTCTGGTGCCCACAGTTCAAGAAGGATGTTGATAAATTGGAGAGGGGTCAGGGAAGAACCACAAGAATGATTAAAGGATTAGAAAACCTGCCTTAGGGCTGGTCTACACTGGGGGAGGGGCACGGGGGATCGATCTAAGATACGCAACTTCAGCTACGTGAATAGCGTAGCTGAAGTCAAAGTATCTTAGATCGATTTACCTTGGGTCCTCAGGGCGCGGGATCGACGGCCGCAGCTCCCCCGTTGACTCCGCTCCCGCCGCTCCGGTGGAGTTCTGGAATCGATGGGGAGTGTGTTCGGGGATCGATTTATCGCGTCTAGACAAGACGCGATAAATCGATCCCCGATAGATGGATTACTACCCGCCGATCCAGCGGGTAGTGAAGACGTACCCTTTGAGTGATAGACTCAAGTTGCCCAACCTGTTTAGCTTAACAAAGAGACGGTTAAGCGGTGACTTGATCACAGTCTATAAGTACCTACATGGGGAACAAATAGTTAATAACTGGCTCTTCAGTCTAGCAGAGGAAGGTCTAACACGATCTGATGGCTAGAAGTTGAAGCTAGACAAATTCAGACTGGAAATAAGGGTACGTTTTTTTCACAGTCCGGGTAATTAACCATTGGAACAACATACCAAAGGCATGGTGGATTCTCCGTCACTGGCCATATTTAAATCGAGATTTGATGTTTTTCTGAATAATCTGCCCTAGGAATTACTTTGGGGCAGTTCTCTGGCCTCCTTTGTACAGGAGGTTGGACTCAATGATCGTGATGGTCCCTTCTGGCCTTGGAATCTAGGACTCTGAGGCTAGGTCTATACTACCCGCCTGAATCGGCGGGTAGAAATCGACCTCTCGGGGATCGATTTATCGCGTCCCGTCGGGACACGACAATCGATCCCCAAATCGGCGCTCTAACTCCACCAGCGGAGGTGGGAGTAAGCGCCGCCGACAGAAAGCCGCAGAAGTCGATTTTGCCGCCGTCCTCACAACGGGGTAAGTCGGCTGCGATACGTCGAATTCAGCTACGCTATTCACGTAGCTGAATTTGCGTATCTTAAATCGACTCCCCGCTGTAGTGTAGATGTACCCTGACTCTGAGAGGTGGGACTTTAACCCCCCCCACCCAATCTCACAAGAGTTGGCAGCACTGTTTTTGCCCCTCCTCATTGGCTATCACATGGGGTGGGAGCTGTGGGGGAGGAGTCCGCTGGCCAGTGGGAATGCATCATTGGACCACACTAGGCTAAAGATTGGTGTCATTTGGTTCTACCTCCCCTGTGGTGAGAGGGTGGCTGGAGGAGAGAGACTCCGGTCCCTAGCTGGCCTGGCTGTTTGTTTGTTCTTTGTTCTCCCATAATGCCAAGGGGTCCCAGTCATACACCAGGAACCAGAAGGTCCTGCCCCAAGGACCTTACAGTCTAAGTACAAGCCAAGAGGCAGCCTGTGGATACAGACAGACGGGGGAGCACAAGGAAATGGGGGTCTCTGCACACACCCGCAGCCTAACTGGTGTCAGTTGTCTGTAGGCATCACGCAGAGGAGGGATTTGCAGGAGGACAGGGAAGGAGCTTTGGGGAGGTGTACAGGGAGCTGCTCCCACGGGTGAGGGCAGCAGGCGAGAGAGTAGCAAAGGGTTTGTCTGAAGATGTCACCAGTGGGGGATGGAGGCTGGCATCATGGGCCGGTAGGAGGTGAGCATCGACAGCTCAGCTGTGAATGAGGGATGATAGTTGAGCGGGGACAGGCTGGGAAAGGCCTTGGTGAAGACGAGCAGCGTGTGGGATGCCGTAGAGCAGGGGCAGCCGGTGGAGGGATGCCAAGAGAGGGGTGACGGGGGCAAAGCGATGGGCTGGGAGAATGAGCTTTGCAGCAGCGTTCTGCACGGCACGGAGCAGAGCGAGGATGCACCTGTCGAAGCCGGAGAGAAGGATGTTGAGGTGTTCAGGACGCGAGATGCTGAGAGCCTGGCGGAGCTTTAGCTCTGGAGGGATGGGAAAGGCCGGATCTTCGAGATGTTCTGCAGAAGGAATTGGCAAGACTTGGATGCGTCCTGGCTTGGGTCAGCTTGGGGCATAGCCCTGAGATGGCTTTCCAAACTCTGTAAGGGCGCTCTCCTCCTGTTCTCTCTCTGCAGCTGGCTCCCTGAAGAATCACCAGGAGGTGGACATGAATGTGGTGAGGATCTGCTTCCAGGCCTCGTACCAGGAGCCCTCAGGACAGATCCGGCACCTCAGCCCCGTCCTCTCCGAGCCCATCTTTGACAAGAGTAAGTAGCTGGGCTGTGGCAGGGGAGGGCGGGGCAGAGTGGAGCGATGCAGGGGGCCATGGTGATGCCAGAGGAGGGAACGTGGCCGAGCCCACTTGCCCTAGGATGACAGAGTGCTGGGCAGAGGGCAGGGTCAGCACTGCAGCCATGTCCCGGCACGTCTGGACACCCGGCCTGGGCGGGGGACTGCGGGGTGGTGGAGTGTTTCAGAGGGAAAATGAGGAAAAGGAAACTCACTGCAATAGCTCAGCCTGCCCTGGCTGAGTGAGAGAAGTGTCACTAGGCCAGAACCTGCCAGGGCCCTGGCTGAGAAAACCAGGCTGGGCAGCCGAGTGCTGCGCGGGCTGTTTGTATTGCTGTGGTGTGTGTGTTCGGGGCATGGTTTCTATTGCAGCGGTGCCATGCAGGGGGTGAGCAGCCCTGTGCCAGACGGGCTGTTCGGGGCAGGGCTGGTATTGCAGCGGTGCCATGCAGGGGGTGAGCAGCCCTGTGCCGGACGGGCTGTTCGGGGCATGGCTGGTATTGCAGTGGTGCCATGCTTGATGCTATATGGACCAGTAGGAAGAGATGGTGTCTGCACTTGAGAGCTCACACTAGTGATGGGACATGTGGAGGAGCTGGGGGTGATTGTTAGCGCCACGTTTTACCCGGTGTATGGGATCTTTTCCCGGTGGCCCGTGGACCTGGCCATCTCCCGCCCCCATGGCAGACGGGGACTCCTGGGGGAATCTGAACGGGGAGAAGGGAGTGGCTTACAGGCCAATTCGTGGGCAGCCGCTGGCCTATCCACTGGTGTGCATTAATGCACTCTGCTTGGAGGAATGGCTGCCCGCCTCCTGTGTGTCATGGGCCCTGCACTGCCAATGGCTGAGGGAGGTTCTTGTGGGCATTCGGAGCCGGCTGCCAGCGTCGCAAGGCTCTGGGTGGCTGTGGGGGGCAACACAGTGACCCTGTGAAGTCTGAGATGGCTGCAGATTTGTGAAAGGCCCAACCTAGTGCTTGCCCGGCAGCAGGACCACGTCTGTTCCCTGGCACAGGGCACCCCCACCTGGCCCCAGAGCTGACGCCACCCAGGTCAGGCAAATAACCAGAATGAATTTTTAAAAGTGTCAGCACAGCCCCATTGGCCTTTTCAGAGGCTGCGGATCCCCTGTGCCAGCCAGCCAGCCTGCATGGTGGGGCGGGGGCAGAGATGGAGGGGGGATGCCCCGTGCCTGCCGGCCAGCCCTGCATGGTGGGGCAGGAGCAGGGATGGAGGGGGGATGCCCCGTGCCTGCCGGCCAGCTCTTCTGCATTGTGGGGCAGGAGTAGAGGGGGATCCCCCGTGTCTGGCCAGCCCTGTGTGGCAGGGGAGGGATAGGAGGGTCCCTCGTGCCAGCCAGCCAGCCCTGCATGGTGGGGGGTAGGACAGGGTGGCTCCCTGATGCCAGCTGGCCCCATGTGGCCAGGGAAGGCCGGAGCAGGGCGGGGAGATCTGTGCAGTGGCTGAACTGAGTGTTGGCGTCTGCAGAATCCACAAACACATCAGAGCTGAGGATCTGCCGGATGAACAAGGAGTGCGGGCCCTGCACGGGCGGGGAGGAGCTCTACCTGCTCTGCGACAAAGTCCAGAAAGGTAACGGAGGGGAAGGGGGTTGGCGCTGCAGCTCCATAGGACTGGGGAGGAGGGAGTGGGTCAGCTAGAATGGGGGGTGGGAGGAGGCATGGAGCTCTGGTAGAAGGGGAAGGGGTTGGGGGGTCAGATGGGCTAGTTCTGGAGCCCTGCTAGACCGAGAGGCGAGGGGGGGTGATGGTGTGGGGCCTGTGGGAGCACATGCTCACTCAGAAGTCTGTAGAGCTCAAGGCCAGGAGGACCCATTAGATTAGCCAGTCTGACCCAGCATCACACAGGCCATTGCATTGCACGGAACTGCCCTGTGCTGAGCCCAAGGACATAGTTACACCAAAGGGTTTCAGTCCTCGGACACTGCGCTGCTGAGAGCCACGGGCAGAGGACTGGAGAGACCCAGGTGCCCCCAGTGGCCAGGCCCCTGCCACAGCAGAGAGTTGATTAGATGAGACGTGGCCAGCTGATCTACACACGTCAGCTGGGAAAGGCGAAATGCCCCAAGGTCCCGTCAGTCTGACCTGGGGGGAGGATTCCTGCCCTGCTCCAAACCTGGAGGTCAGCGTGACCCTGAGCAAGTGCGTGAGACCCAGCAGCCAGACAAGTAGGCAGGGAATTCTCTGTGCTACCATACTGTGTGGGCCTGGGGTCTCCTCCCGTTGCAGCTGGATCTGGGCCCCAATCTGTCCCCAGCTCCTCCCACCCAACCCAGTCTTCTGGGGCACCCCCTTGCCTGCCAGTCACCCAGTCAGCTCCCCAGCCCTCACCCCACGTCCCCCGCAGAGGACATTGCCGTGGTCTTCCGGAGGGACGCGTGGGAGAGCAAGGCGGACTTCTCGCAGGCCGACGTGCACCGGCAGATAGCCATCGTCTTCAAGACACCCCCGTACCAGCACCTGGACATCCTGGAGCCGGTGGAGGTGGAGGTGTATTTGCAGCGCCTGACAGACAGCGTCTGCAGCGAGCCCTTCCACTTCACCTACCTGCCCAAGGACCATGGTAACCGCCACCCCACAAAGCCCTTCACAGCCCCTTGGGGAAAGGGGAGGTCAGGGCAGGGCCCAGAGCAGCCCCTCAGGGGAAGGGGGGTCTGGGGAGCCCAGAGCAGTCCCCGCCAGACACAGCCCCTCATGGGTAGAGGGGTCGGGGGGCCCAGTGAAGCCCCTGCCAGTCACAGCTCCTGGGGGGGAGGGGGAGGACTCAGAGCAGCCCCCACTGGTCACAGTCCCTTGGGGAGAGGGGAGGGCCCAGAGCAGCTCCCACCGGTCACAGCCCCTCGGGGGTAGGGAGGGTCAGAGGGGCCCAGCACAGCCCCTGCCAATCACAAAACTGGGTGACTGGGCAACAAAATGGCAGATGAAATTGAATGTTGATAAATGCAAAGTAATGCACATTGGAGAGCATAATCCCAACTATACATATACAATGATGGGCTCTAAATTAGCTGTTACCACTCAAGAAAGAGATCTTGGAGTCATTGTGGATGGTTCTCTGAAATCATCCACTCAATGTGCAGTGGCGGTCAAAAAAACGAACAATGTTGGGAATCATCAAGAAAGGGATAGATAATAAGACAGAAAATATCACGTTGCCTCTATATAAATCCATGGTACGCCCACACCTTAAATACTGCGTGCAGATGTGGTCGCTCCATCTCAAAAGAGATATACAGTATTGGAATTGGAAAAGGTTCTGAAAAGGGCAACAAAAATGATTAGGGGTATAGAATGGCTTCTGTATGAGGAGAGATTAATAAGACTGGGACTTTTCAGCTTGGAAAAGAGGCGACTAAGGGGGGATATGATAGAAGTCTATAAAATCATGAGTGGTATAGAGAAAGTAAATAAGGAAGTGTTATTTACTCCTTCTCATAATACAAGAACAAGGGGCCACCAAATGAAATTAATAGGTAGCAGGTTTAAAACAAACACAAGAAAGTATTTTTTCATGCAATGCACTGTCAACCTCTGGAACTCCTTGCCAGAGGGTGTTTTGAAGGCCAATACTATAACGGGGTTCAAAAGGAGCTAGATAGATTCATGGAGGATAGGTCCATCAATGGCGATGCTAGCCTCTGTTCGCCGAAGCTGGGATTGGGTGACAGGGAATGGATCACTTGATAACCTGTCTGTTCATTCCCTTTGGGGCACCTGCCATTGGCCACTGTCAGAGGACAGGATACTGGGCTTGATGGACCTTTGGTCTGACCCAGTATGGCCGTTCTTATGTTCTTATAGCCCTGTTGGTGGGGAAAGGGGGTCATGGGACCCCAGAGCAGCTTCTGCTGGTCACAGCCCCTGCGGGGGGGACACACCAGAGCAGCCCCCATCAATCACAGCCTTATTGGGAGGGAGGGGGAACATGGGGGCCCAGAGCAACCACCGCCAGTCACAGCCCCGTTGCGGGGGAGGGGGGTCACGGGGGTCAGAGTAGCCCTGCCGCACACAGCCCCTCAGGGAAAAGTGGTCAGGGGCCCCCAGAGCAGCCGTTTCTGGTTATAGCCCTCTGGAGAGGGTTGGGGGGGCAGAGCAGCCCCAATGGACACAGCCACATCGGGGGAAAAGAGGGGACAGGGGGCCCAGAGCAGCCCCCGTCACACGCAACCCGTCAGGGAAAGCGGGGTTGGGGGGCCCAGAGCAGCCCCAATGGGCACAGTCACATAGGGGGTCGGAAAGGGGGTTCAAGCGGGCACAGAGCAGCCCCCACCGGTCACAGCCCCTCAGGGAAAGGAGGGTCAGGTGGGTCCAGAGCAGCCCCCACTGGTCACAGCCCCTGTCGGTCACAGTTCCTCAGGGAAAGGAGGGTCAGGTGGGTCCAGAGCATCCCCCACTGGTCACAGCCCCTCAGGGAAAGGGGGGCCAGGGGGGCCCAGAGTAGCCCCTACTGGTCACAGCCCCACAGGGTGCAGCAGGGCACGTGCCCAGCTGGTGCCAGGCAGGTTTTGGGAGCCCTTGGGCAGAGGTGTGTGGCAGTTTCCCATGGTTCAGGCCGTGCCCGCTTCTGCCTCAATCTCTGCAGACGCATATGGGGTGCATGTGAAGAGGAAGCGGGGGATGCCGGACGTCCTGGAGGAGCTCTCAGCATCAGGTGAGTGTGAAGGCCTCACACTAGGGCAGGCTGGGGGGCTACGGGATCGGGCTGGCCTGGCCATGGCCCTTGCAAGAAGCTCTTGGCTCCTGGGCCGGTTCTGCCCATGCCAGGGATGACTGATGACTCCAGCCGGGGCGCTGGAGTTTCCGGTGGGATGGGATGAGAGGCTAGATTCCCAGCTTTGCCTCTGGCCGGCACTGGAGTCACTCCCCTCGGTGTGCTCCCATCTGCAGAACGGCACCAGCAATCTGACTCCTTGGCAGAACACTTGAAAAGGTGGGTTTTATTGCCTGCCACGCAATGAGCGGATCAGTGAGGGTGGCTGCTGCCCCCACCCCCTCTCAGTATGAAGTCTTGATCCGCCACATATACCCCTACTTGATGTGAAGGCCTGATCTCCCCACTCAGTGTGACGGCCGATCCACCCCATCCACACAGCCCAGCATAACAGCTGATCTCCTCCCATCCACACCGCTCAGCGTGACGCCCTGATCCCCCCCCCCCCCCACCCCCCCCCCCGTGACCCCCCCCCCCCCCCCCCCCCCCCCCCCCCCCCACGCGCGCCCCCCTCCCCCCCCCTTCCACACCGCTCAGCGTGACGCCCTGATCACCCCCGTCCACACCGCTCAGCGTGACGACCTAATCCCCACCCCCATCCACACCGCTCAGCGTG